>NW_020670801.1:0-1155 GCF_002925995.2 Terrapene triunguis | reverse complement strand
TGCCAGACTGGCTCAGCCAGGAGCTCCAGCTAGCCCAGTGTCCTGTGGCTGACAGAGTCAGCATCAGCCGCCTCTGAGGAAGGAAGGAAGGAGGATTCTCTGCACCTTGAGGTCTTTAAACCATGATTTGAGGATTTCAATAACTCAGGCATAGGTTAGGGGTTTATTACAGGAGTGGGTGGTGAGGTTCTGTGGCCTGCGTTGTGCAGGAGGTCAGACTAGATGAGCATAATGGTCCCTTCTGACCTTAAAGTCTATGAGAACCTGGCAGTAGCAGCTGGGGCATAATCTGGTTTCAGCACGTCTACACTGCAATGAAACCCCCACAGCTGGCCCGTGGTGGCTGACTTGGGCTCTCAGTGTTGACATACCTTAATAGTGAGAGATTGGCTTAAACCCTGAAGTCTGAGGTTTCATCTCCCTTCCACAATTTCTGTTGTCTCTTCTTATAACTCTGGATGTTCTTGTTACCCATAGAAATGTCCAGCACCTTTTTGGATCTTGCTGAGTTCTCGGCCTCAACAACCTCATGTGGCCATGAGTTCCACAGCCTAATTGTGCGCCACATGAAAAAGCATTTCCTCTTATCACTTTGAACTTGCCACCCTTTAATGTCATTGACTGGCCCCTGGTCCGGGAGCTCCGGAGCTGCCCAAAACACTTGACAGGACACAAAACTCATCTTTACTTCCTCCTCCCTGTGGCTGAGCTGGCCCCAGAGAGCTGAGGACAGCGATGCAGAGGGTGGCCAGGCTGGGGGCAGTGGGTGCGGGGTGGCCGGGGTGGGTGCAATGGGAGCCGGGTGGGCGTGCTGGGTGTGATGGGCGCGGGGTGGCCAGGTTGTCTGCAGTGGGTGCCGGGTGGCCGTGCTGCATGCAATGGGCGACATACCTTAAGAGGGGTGCAGTGTGGTCAGGCTGGGTGCGATGGGCGCCGGGTGGCCATGCTGGGTGCAGTGGGTGCCGGGTGGCCAGGCTGGGTGCGATGGGCGGAGGGTGGCCGTGCTGGGTGCAGTGGGTGCCGGGTGGCCAGGCTGGGTGCAGTGGGTGCCGGGTGGCCAGGCTGGGTGCGATGGGCGGAGGGTGGCCGTGCTGGGTGCAGTGGGTGCCGGGTGGCCAGGCTGGGTGCGATGGGCGGAGGGCGGCATTGCAATAT
>NW_020670800.1:0-1211 GCF_002925995.2 Terrapene triunguis | reverse complement strand
TCCCCACCAAGGAAAGTTACCCCGTCTTTAGGAAAATGACTGAAGTACGAATGTCAAACACAATTCCAATAGAGGATTCAAAGCAAGGTTTTCTGCGTGGTGATTATAAAGACTTTAATTTAAATCAGTCCACCCTGAGGTGAGCAATTAAGAGTTGTTATCTTCACTGAAGGCAGTTGAGGTCTAAGCCCTTGGTTCTGTCTGAATGGAAATTCGTTCCATTTACTAATCCGGTTTCAGGAGCATTGTGTGGGATGCAAGGAGAGGCCAGTCCCATTAGGACAGATGGCTTTGGATGTAAAGGTCGCCGGCAGGACCTGTAACACCTTCCCCCCAACGTGCCCTCGCTTGTCCTGTATCGGGGGTAGCCGTGTTAGTCTGTATCTACAAAAACAAGAAGGAGTCTGGTGGCACCTTAAATGCCTCTATGCATCCGAAGAAGTGAGGTTTTTACCCACGAAAGCTTATGCCCACATAAATCTGTTAGTCTTTAAGGTGCCACCAGACTCCTTGTTGTTCTCGCTTGTCCTGGCTCTGGAGCTGCGGCTGGAGCGGGGCTCGGGTCAAACCCTTTGGCACTGAAGCCCAGTGTTGACATCTCGCTCTCAGTGGCCCAGACTGACCCAGAGACAATCCCCGCGTGGGGGGGGCCGAGCTCTGTCTCCTGTGGCCGTGGGAGCTCTGCCCCGGTCCCGCCCCCAGCCCCGCCCGCTCTGCCCCGGCCCCGCCCCCAGCCCCGCCTCCCCCGGGGGCCTGGCCTCAGCCCTGATCGCTCGGCCCCGCCCCCCAGTCGCCACATGCCCCGCCCACTGCAACCCCCTTTCGCCTCCCCAGTGCCCCCACCCCTGAAACGCCTCTACCCAGGCCGAGGCCGGAAGCGGAAGTGAGTGCGGCGCTAAGGACGCCATTAGGAGAAGGTCAGAGGCGCCAGAGGGTGGGGCGGGGCCGTTGCCCACGGTTCCTGCCAGCCCCGGTGCATTGTGGGATTCCTCCTCCCACCCAGGGGGTCTCTGCTGTTCTCAGTCACGTGTCGCCCTCGCACCTCCACGCGCCACAAGCAGCCCGGCCCCGCCCCCCCGCTCGAGTCTGCGCCCGTGGGGCCTCCCCTCCCCCACCCGCTCCCTAGAGCCCCGACATCCCCCTCTCCCCCTGCCCCCCTCCCCACCCTGCTCCCTAGAGCCCCGACATCCCCCTCAGCCCCCATCCCCTCC
>NW_020670799.1:0-1080 GCF_002925995.2 Terrapene triunguis | reverse complement strand
CAGTGGGTTGGGGGGAGCAGGGGGACTGTGGGGGAGGCTGTTGGAACAGGGGCAGGGACTGAGGGCAGTGGGTTCAGGGTGGGAGGTACAGGGGGCCTGCGGGGGAGGCTGAGGGAACAGGGTCAGGGTGGGGCCTGAGGGCAGTGGGTCTGAGGGGAGCCCCCCCAGAGGGACCTGCCAGGGGGCCAGGTGAGCCTAGCAGTGCTTACCTGGAGTGGCTCCCAGGAAGCATCCAGGTCCCTCCCAGTCCCTCTGGCCCCTTCCTAGGGCCGGGTCGGGTCGAGGGGAGGGGGAGCTCTTTGCCCGGCGACCGCTGCCTGCTGCCGGAGTCTACAAGCCCCGCCCCGCTGCAGCACGCAGGGGAGTGAGACCTCCCTGCCTCTCTGTGTGCCGGGGCAGGGGCAGGGCTGTGCTCTGCAGGCTCCTGCCGGCCAGGTGGGGGGCCCCGTGGGCTGGCGCCGCCACGCCGGGAGCTCTCAGCTGCGTGCTGCCCCAGGGAGGAAAGGTGAGCGGCGCCGGCGGCTTGCTGCAGTTCCCCCAGCGCGGCTGCCCTGTCCTCGCTTTTGGGTCTTTAAATAGCCGTCCGGGGGGAAATGCCGGACATTTTTAGCTTTTTACAAATTCCCCCCGGACGGCTATTTAAAGACCCAAAAGCCGGACATGTCCGGGGAAACCCGGACATATGGTAACCCTACAGCAAGGCTCTGAACCCTTCCAGCAAGGAAGGCCGCACTCTGTCCCCAGAAGGGAAGAAAACAAGCACAAGGGACTGACTGAGGGAAGGACTAGCCAGACCCTGTGCTCCTACGAGGATTTGCTTTGCCCAAGCCTGAGTCTCCAAGGCTAAAAAGGACTGAGCCTGCTGAGGAGGAGAAGGTACTTTGCCACACTTCCTAATGTTAATATGCAATCCTCCCTATTTTTGTGTATATTGTATGCAAAATTTAAACATGATGCATTTCATATAACACCACACTCTTTGTTAAGTAACAGAAAGGGAAACTAACCAGCAAAACTAAAATCAAATCATATATATTTGATATTTAAATAAAAATCATAATATTGAGGGCATGCTTTTGC
>NW_020670798.1:0-1601 GCF_002925995.2 Terrapene triunguis | reverse complement strand
GCTTCCTGCGAATCAAATGTTCGCGGGAAGCAGGGGAGGGGGTGGAGTTGGGGTGGGGACTTTGGGGGAGGGGGCGGAGTTGGGGCGGGGGCGTGGGCGGGGCTGGGGGCGGGGCCGGGGCCCCGTGGAGTGTCCTCTTTTTGGACACTCCAAATATGGTAACCCTAAATACACCTAAATTCTTAAAGTATAGGCCTTTACAGACAGGCCTGAATATCTATATCCTAACAGGTGCCTGGGGCTCTGCGATCCCATCCACAGTCCAAGTGCCCCAACCAGCCCTTGGTGCTTACCCTTGGAAGCGAAGCAGTAAAGAGAAAAGATGGCGAATACGGCAGATGTCAATGAAATTCTTGTTGCTTCATGCAGTCACCAGAGGCCAGCAAAGGATAATGAATGAGAAGGAAGCACCATTATAACAGCGTTAATGATCTGGAGGATGGCATGGACTGCACCCTCAGCAAGTTTGCAGATGACACTAAACTGAGAGGAGTGGTAGATACGCTGGAGGGTAGGGATAGGATACAAAGGGATCTAGACAAATTAGAGGATTGGGCCAAAATAAATCTAATGAGGTTCAACAAAGACAAGTGCAGAGTCCTGCACTTACGACGGAAGAATCCCATGCATTGCTACAGACTAGGGACCGAGTGACTAGGTAGCAGTTCTGCAGAAAAGGACCTAGGGGTTACAGTGGACGAGAAGCTGGATATGAGTCAACAGTGTGCCCTTATTGCCAAGAAGGCTAACGGCATTTTGGGCTGTATAAGTAGAGGCACTGCCAGCAGATCGAGGGACGTGATATTTCCCCTCTATTTGGCATTGGTGAGGCCTCATCTGGAGTACTGTGTCCAGTTCTGGACCCCACACTACAAGAAGAATGTGGAAAAATTGGAAAGCGTCCAGCAGAGGGCAACAAAAATGATTAGGGGACTGGAACACATTACTTATGAGAAGAGGCTGAGGGAACTGGGATTGTTTAGTCTGCAGAAGAGAAGAATGAGGGGGGATTTGATAGCTGCTTTCAACTACCTGAAAGGGGGTTCCAAAGAGGATGGATTTAGACTGTTCTCAGTGGTACCAGATGACAGAACAAGGAGTAATGGTCTCAAGTTGCAGTGGGGGAGGTTTAGGTTGGATATTAGGAAAAACTTTTTCACTAGGAGGGTGGTGAAGCACTGGAACGGGTTACCTAGGGAGGTGGTGGAATCTCCATCCTTAGAGGTTTTTAAGGTCAGGCTTGACAAAGCCCTGGCTGGGATGATTTAGTTGGGGATTGGTCCTGCTTTGAGCAGGGGGTTGGACTAGATGACCTCCTGAGGTCCCTTCCAATCCTGATATTCTATGATTCTATTCTATAACTGGATGGGAGGGGATGACTCATTGATCTTTTCTGGCCTTGGAAACTTTGTTACCATCTCATCTTCCCTCATGTATAACACAGGCCCTAGCACTAATCTCATTCTGGGGTGTATTAACAGGAGTTTTGTATGTAAGACACGGGAGGTAACTGTCCTGCTCTACTCGGCCCTGGTGAGGCCTCAGCTGGAGTAGTGTGTCCGGTTATTGGCACCACACTTTAGGAAAGATGTGGACAAATT
>NW_020670797.1:0-1059 GCF_002925995.2 Terrapene triunguis | reverse complement strand
GGTCACCTCCTCCCCATACTGTGCTGCCCAGTGCAGCAGTCTGGGAGCTGACCTTGTTCGTGAAGACAGAGGCAAAAAAAGCATTTAGTACATTAGCTTTTTCCACATCCCCTGTCACCAGGTTGTCTCCCCCATTCAGTAAGGGGCCCACACTTTCTCTGACCTTCTTCTTGTTGTTAACATACCTGTAGAAACCCTTCTTGTTACTCTTAACATCTCTTGCTAGCTGCAACTCCAATAGTGATTTGGCCTTCTTGATTTCACTCCTGCATGCCTGAGCAATATTCCTCCCTGGTCATTTGTCCGATCTTCCACTTCTTGTAAGCTTCTTTTTTGTGTTTAAGATCAGCAAGGATTTCACTGTTAAGCCAAGCTGGTCGCCTACCATATTTACTATTCGTTCTACACATCGGGATGGTTTTTTCCTGCAACCTCAATAAGGATTCTTTAAAATACAGCCAGCTCTCCTGGACTCCTTTCCCCTTCATGTTATTCTCCCAGGGGATCCTGCCCATCTGTTCCCTGAGGGAGTCAAAGTCTGCTTTTCTGAAGTCCAGGGTCCGTATTCTGCTGCTCTCCTTTCTTCCTTGTGTCAGGATCCTGAACTCGACCATCTCATGGTCACGCCCTCCCAGGTTCCCATCCACTTTTGCTTCCCCTACTAATTCTTCCCTGTTTGTGAGCAGCAAGTCAAGAAGAGCTCTACCCTTAGTTGGTTCCTCCAGCACTTGGACCAGGAAATTGTCCCCTACACTTTCCAAAAACTTCCTGGATTGTCTGTGCACCGCTGTATTGCTCTCCCAGCAGATATCAGGGTGATTGAAGTCCCCCATGAAAACCAGGGCCTGCGATCTAGTAGCTTCTGTTAGTTGCCTGAAGAAAGCCTCGTCCACCTCATCCCCCTAGTCTGGTGGTCTATAGCAGACTCCCACCACGACATCACCCTTGTTGCTCACACTTCTCAACTTAATCCAGAGACTCTCAGGTTTTTCTGCAGTTTCATACCAGAGCTCTGAGCAGTCATACTCCTCTCTTACATACAACGCAACTCCCCCACCT
>NW_020670796.1:0-1193 GCF_002925995.2 Terrapene triunguis | reverse complement strand
CCCAGGGCTGTCCTTAGGATTTATGGTGCCCTAGGCGGGATTATTAAACTGGTGCCCCTGTGCCTGACTTGCTCTTAGCAACACAAACATAAGCCTGCTGCCGCTCTGGGGTTCCAGCTGCCGGCCCCTTGCCAGTCGGGGTCCCAGCCGCCGGCCTCGCTCAGCCCGCCACCGGCCCTGCTCAGCCCGCTGCCGGCTGAGTGAACGGAACCCCAGGCCGGCAGCGGGTTGAGCGGCTCAGCCGGGGTCTCAGCAGCCGGCCTGCTCAGCCTGCTGCCAGCCTGGGGTTCCTTGGGGGTCCCCAGGCCAGCAGCGGGCGCTGAGTGGGGCCGGCGGCCGGGACCCCGGCTGGCAATGGGGCAGCAGCCAGAACCCCAGAGCGGCGGTGGGCTGAGCCGCTCAGCCCGCCACCACGTGCCATCAAAAATCAGCTCGCGTGCCACCTTTGGCACGTGTGCCGTAGGTTGCCGACCCCTGCTCTACACACTAGTAAGGAGATGAGCATATTACAGTTGTTGGAGGGCTCTATTTAGCAGTAACAGGGCTATAGGAAAGTCAGTCAACATTTTTTGTTTCTGTGATGAAAACTGGCCCACTCCCTGCCCCATACCAAACCCGTCACAAATAATTGTCAACAACTTAATTTTCTGTTTTTGGATAAGATATTGATTTTTTTTTTAAAATATTGAAATTGAATTCAGGATTGTTAGCAAGCATTTTTGGCAAACAAAGTTGTTAAATGACAATCTAAATGGCAACACAATACTGCTTTCATGCTTGGCTCACCCCCAGCCTGCTGGTCCCACAGCTGCAGCAGAGGAGGAGATAGGTTGAAAACTGCAGGACCCCAAAATCCACCTCTTGGGGTGCAGAGTAGCAACAGCAGCAGCAAACCCTCAGGTCTGATCACACACCACTGGGCACCTCCGCCAGCCCAATGGACCACGGTGAAGTTAGCACAGCATCTGATCTCAGGGACGGGGCACCCATGGAGCCACAGCAGCTCATCCTGCCCTGCGCAGCTCCCCCCGGATGAGATGGATCACTGCCAGCCCGGGGGAGAGATGCGCTCCCCAGCTAGGGTGACCAGATGTCCTGATTTTATGGCCAGTCCCAATATTTGGGGCTTTGTCTTATATAGGCACTAATTACCCCCACCTAGGGTGACCAGACAGCAAGTGTGAAAAATCAGG
>NW_020670795.1:0-2673 GCF_002925995.2 Terrapene triunguis | reverse complement strand
CTACTCCAGGAGCCCCAAAAAGACTCCCCAGAACTGCTCATGAGGGGTGCATGACCACTCTTGTGGCTTCCCTTTGCTTCCCCATCAGAAAGTCAGAAAGCCTGAGCAGCTGGCTCTGGGCGATTTGAAAGGGCCCAGGGGCTCCCGCCACCACTACTGGCAGCACAGCGGGGCTAAAGCAGATTCCTGCCCACCCTCGCTCTGCGCGGCGCATCACTGCCAGAAGCATCTGGCATGTCTCTGCCGCCCCTGTGGGGTGTGTCTCTTGCATGCTGCCCCTGCCCCAAGTGCCAATTCTGCCATTGGAACTGCGGCAATGGGAGCTGCAGGGGTGGTGCCTGCAGGTGGTGGTGCCAGGAGACCCCCCGGCCTCCTCTACACAGGAGTTGCTGCCAGATGGGGGTGTGGGTCACTTTCGGGAGCTGCCCGAGGTAGGGGCCACACCCCAACCCTCTGCCCCAGCCCAGATCCCGCACCCCGCCCACAACCAAACTCCCTCCCAGAGCCCGCCACTGCCCCCCAACCCCCTGCCCAGCCCAGATCCTGCACCTCATGTACCCAAACTCCCTCCCAGAGACTTAGGCAGAGGGATGAGGGGGAGGGGCAGGACTTGGACCCTTCTGGGCCTCACCAAAAGTTATATAAACCTGGTGACCCTGAGATGGAGCCCTAGTCATTGCACATCTCTCTCCTTACAGGAGGGGACTCTGTGGGATAGGCTGCTGCTGCGGCTTTATTCCTTCCTTTAATCGCTGTGGAAGAGTAAACAGGGAAAGAATTTGCTCCTGTTTTCTATGTGGAAGAAATAAAGGCAGACTCGATTATTTCCAGGGCTGTAAGTAATAAAACCCAGACTAGCAGAGGATGGTTTCGATCCCTCGACCTCTGGGTTATGGGCCCACCATGCTTCCGCTGCGCCACTCTGCTCTGAAGATGGTTTTCTGCAGGATCTATTCACAGTGCAGGTCACACGATGTGCACTGGAGAGTTGTGCCCATGGGATTTAGGCGCTTTAGCGGAAGGTGATTGTACATGCGTTGTGTCACATCTCCAAAGCTGAACTAAAATGTGGTCGCTGCATTCTCAGCCGGGGTCTCCTTAGTCTAATGATTCAGTAGGGTTACCATATTTCAGCACGGAAAAAAGAGGACGGGAGGAGCCCCGCCCCCGTCCTGCCCTAGCCCCGCCCCCGTCCTGTCCTAGCCCCGCCCCTTCCACTCCCCGCCCCCCTCAGAACCCCAACCCTCCCCCTGCTCCTTGTTCCCTGACTGCCCCCTCCTGGGACCCCTGCCCCTAACTGCCCCCCCAGGACCCCACCCCCTATCTAAGCCTCCCCGCCTCTTTTTCCCGGGCTGCCCCTTCCCCTGACCCCCCCCCCCTGCACCCCAGGACCCTACCCCCTACCTGTACCCTGACTGCCCAAAACTTTCTCCACTCCCCCCAAGAAGCCCCCCCTGAACTCCCGACCCCCCCCGTTTCTTGACTGCCCCCTCCCTGCCCCTTCTCCTGCCCCCCTTACCCTGCTGCTCAGAACAGGGTGTTGGGCTCTGTGCGAGCCGGACACGTGGCTGCGCTCCCCAGCACAACACACAACCCGGTCCCTGGCCCTACACAGTGCTGCTGGAGCGGGGCGCGGGGCTGCCGGGGAGAAGGAGCTGCCGGCTCAGAATGCAGGGAGGGAGGGAGGGGGGGGGGAGGAGCTCCTCTACAGCTGCTCCGGAGTCCAGCCCGGGACTTTCCTGCAGCCCTCCCAGCCGCTCGCTCTGCTCTGCCGGGGGAGGGGGGAAATCCCGGACATTTTGAGTGGTTTACAAATTCCCCCCGGACGCTATTTTTAGCACAAAAAGGAGGACATGTCCGGGTAAATCCGGACGAATGGTAACCCTAGATTCAGCAAAACCAGCCCCTTCCCCTGCTTTTCTCCTGGTAAGATCCAGCCAGTCTCCTGCCCCCCCTCCAGGCGGAGGAGGTTTCCCGATTCCCCGAGTGTCACAAACCCCCTGCGAGGGGCCCGGCAGGGCAGGGCCAGGCCCGGGGAGGAGCCGCCCCTTCCTGCCTCCAGCCCGGGAAACCTTTGTTTTTGCAGCGGGGCCATGGCCGGGGCTGGGAGCCCAGCGCGGAGGCTGCTCCAGCCCTGCAGCCCGCGGGGCAGCGCGGTGGGTCCGAAGGCAGCGCGGAGCGGGCAGGGCCCGGGTGGGCGGCGGAGACACGCGTGGGGCGGACACGCTCCTGCCGGGAGGGGCCGGGCCCGGCTGCCTGGTTCGCCCCCTGCCCGGGTGGGTCCCCGAGCTCCCCGCGGCCGGGGAGGGGCTGCCCAGGGCTGCGGGGGGCGAGTGTCCCGGCCGGGAGCAGCAGGAGGAGACCGGCTCGGCTGCAGAGCTCGGAGCTCAGGAGCGAGGGGACGGGGGAGGACGGGGGTTGTCAGAGCCGGAGCTGTGGGGTGGGAGGAGCGGCTGGTGCTGGGCATGATGGGGTTGCTTGGATGTGGGAGTTTGGGGCAAGTCGATTTACGGGGGGCTCAGAGCTGGAGATTGAGGGATGTTTGGGGGGCTCCATGTTCAGATCTGGCCCTGCGGGAGCTTTGGGGGCTGGAGCTGGGGAAAGTGGGGGACTGTCTGAAGTTGAATGCTTGGGATGTGGGTGAGGCCCCCGGGAGCTGGGGGTTGGGCTGCA
>NW_020670794.1:0-3407 GCF_002925995.2 Terrapene triunguis | reverse complement strand
GCTAGGAGGAAGCAGGCAAACAATAGCTCAGTTAGTTCTGCTGTCCTGAACACAGAACCCCCCCAAGCAATTGAAACCTATCACATTAGTTCTGTGAGGTTAGCCTCTGCAGAATCAGATATGGAGCATGTTAAGGCTGTCTAAATTGATGGTGGGTAATATCTGGGCCCCTGTATCTCTCTGCCCCAAGTCTCTCTGGTTAAGCAGTGTGGTGTCCCAAAGGCCAGTATGTTGCCTGGCCAAATGGCAGTGGTTGTGGGGGTGGGTGAAAGCAGATTCCTCATACCACTAGCTAAAATCCATGTGGTTTGGACGGTGTTTTGACTGGGGGGGTAATGGAACACCTCCTATTTGACCTGCTCCTGGGTAATGATTTTTTCCCTCTAGCTCAGGTTAAAGCATTTGCCTGCAGCAGAAGGGAATTTTATGCTGGGACCCCCTGCGGGAAAGGGTAAGGTCTCAGGAACTGCTGAAAGAATGGGAGAGAGTCTCCTTGATTCTTGTGCAGCTGGGGGAAAGCCACATGCTTCCAGGTGGGAGGGTGGTTGAGACCAACTCCTACACTGCAGCTGGAGGCAACACCACATCAGGAAGGGATGGGGGGTGTAATGCCTGCCAGGGAGAGAACTGTTCAGGTTGCAGCTGAACCAGAGACAAACCCTGCTCTAGGGAACAGAGTGAAATGTCCCAGAGAAGGGGCAGGGAATCTCAGAAACCACTGGGGTGGGTGAGGATTCCTGTGACTCCTAGCACAGGGAAGCAGGGCGCTTCCAAGTATGGGAGGGGCTGAGACTAGCTCCTTTCCAGTAGAAGGCAACATGCCCTCAGGGCCAGGAGAGGTGTCCATTAATTATGGAAACTGTCCCAGTTGTTAGCTGGCAGAGTTCTGCAGCTGAAGGAGGGGGCCCAGAGGAGGAAACTGGGCAAGAAATGGAGGGGGTGGGGCTCCTCAGGAAGAACAAGGCTTTGAAAAGCCTGCTCCTAAGAGACCAGAGGAGCTAGAGAACAGGAGAGTTTTATGAGGGAATTCTCCAGGTGAAGGAGAAACAACTAGGTGACCTTTGGGGTGAGCCTGTTTGTAGTGTGTTTGTGGTGTGCTTACTACTTGATTGAAGTATATAGTGTGGTCTGTTTGAGGGACCTTGTGCTGAGGCTAGCAGCCTGCTATGAAAGTGGAGAGCTGCATAAGGAGGCTTTCATCCCCAAGCCCTTTACCACCCATCAACCCCTAACCAGGGGGTGAGGCTACTCAGGGAGAACAAGGCTTTAAAAAGCCCTCTCCTAAGGGATGAGAGAAGCTAGGGAACAGGAGTGGTTAATGTGAGTTTTACGAGGCAGTTAACCAGGTGAAGGAGCAACTCCGTGACCCTTGGGGTGAGTTTGTTGTGTGTGGTGTAGTGTGGTTGCTGCTTGACTGAATTATACAGTGTGGTTTGATCCTTGGAGGGAACTTGTGCTGAGCCTAGTGGCCTGCCAGGCAAGTTGAGAGCTTTTTAATGAGGCTTTGGTAGCCAAGCCCTTTAGCACCCAACGACCCTTACCAGGTGGTGGGGCTCCTCAATATGATTTGCCTGCACAGCTTACCTCTTAATTCTTGTTTGCCTGAGCTGAGCACTGGAGTAGGGAATCAGGTCTGGGTAGGGTGTTTGTGCAGCGGTAACACAAGGAACTGGACTAGTATTGCAAGAAACTGTAAGTACCTTATGTGTGACTGACTATGTTTGAGATAGTTATGTGAGAGCAGAAAAGAGCATTGGGGCTACCGTATAGCGCAGGGGTGAGGGTTGGATTAAGGCGGGGGCTCTCAAACTGGGGGTGGCGAGGTAATTACATGGGGGGTCATGCGCTGTCAGCCTCCAGCCCAAACCCCGCTTTGCCTCCAGCATTGATAATGGTGTTAAATATATTGAAAGTGTTTTTAATTTATAAGGGGGGGGGGGTCGCACTCAGAGGCTTGCTATGTGAAAGGGGTCACCAGAACAAAAGTTGGAGACTCATTGGATTAAGGCATCTACTGACTAAGCTACAGGCTGGGGCCTCGCACTATGAGGAGTCTCTTAAACAACAAACAAACCAACCAAAAAACTGCCTCCATTTCAAATATTATCAAAATCGGTTGATAAATAAAGGAGATGCAGGAAAAAGAAGATTCTCTCTAAATGTATATTTTTGTCATATTTGAATAAAAATGTCTATATCTGGCTACAAAAATACCCATACCCTACCTCTACCCTTCACTAATTGTTCATTATCGACAGGTGGGAGGCCAGGGCTGAGGGGAAAAAAAAGATAATTGCACTTGTAAAATGAGTATTTCTACGCATGAGTCTGCTCTCAGTCGCCTAAGGCAGCATTTTGTTGGCCAGCTGCTGCTGGTAAAATTCTGACCTTGCCTTCAGAACTTACTCATAACTCCTCAAGAGTGCATAGGCCGTCAGAATGGGAGTAGGACCATTCAACTGTGTCCCAGAAAGGCGCATCAATGTACCTCTCTGTCTCCCTTAGCTCCTCCAGTTCAGCCACTCTGGTCTCCAAAGCCTGTACATGGTCTCTGAGAGCCAGGAGCTCCTTGCACCGAATTCACACACATGCCACCTGCCCATAGGCCAGCTAATCATGCATGCTGTATTCGGTGCAATAAACTGGATAGCCCCCACTCTGTTGCTGGACTTCTGCCTGCAATCTCTTTTTACTCCTGCAGCTCTTTCCTTTCTTGTTTTATTTTTATTGGGGGGGGGGGGCCTTAAGTTTAAAGACCATTAATGAAGTTTATCCACACCCACGCCCCCCTCTAATCTCCTTCAAAACCCTCCTGTTCCCTAGCTCCCCTGGTGGCTTATGAGCAGGGTTTTAAATACTGGTTCTCCCTGAGTAGCCCCCACCCCTTGGTTAAATGCTAAAGGACTTAGGGATCAAAGCCTCCTTAAGACACTCTCAGCCATTCCTACCAGGCCCCTAGACTTAGCACAGACCATATTCTATACTTCAGTCGAGCAGTAAGCAAACCACAAACACCCACTACAGAAATGAAACTGACCCCAGTTGCTCCTCCTTCACCTGGAGAAACCCTTGGAACACTCCCATTAGCCGCTCCTGTTCTCTAGCTCCTCCACAGAGTCAGCACCTATGGTCTGTAGCTTGTGTCTGGTGTGTGCTTGCTACTTAACTGAAGTATACAGTATCAGGAGGTAGCCGTGTTAGTCTGTATCTACAAAAACAACAAGGAGTCTGGTGGCACCTTAAAGACTAACAGATTTATTTGGGCATAAGCTTTCGTGAGTAAAAACCTCACTTCTTCGGATGCTTATGCCCAAATAAATCTGTTAGTCTTTAAGGTGCCACCAGACTCCTTGTTGTTTTTGAAGTATACAGTGTTGTCTGTTACTTTGAGGGACTCTGTGCTAAGC
>NW_020670793.1:0-1804 GCF_002925995.2 Terrapene triunguis | reverse complement strand
GTTTTTCACTTTGAAATTCTTTTTAATTTACTTCCCTGCCACTGAGTCACAGCTCCTGTCTCTTAGTGTGCTCTGTGAACGTTTCCATTTTTAACTTCATCTGATTTACCTATTCAGTGACAGTATTGTTTGCTACTTTCCCCTCCTGTGCACTTACTTGTCCCATTCTGACAGGCACCAATCTAGGTTTAGGTTTTACCGGAACCTGGCTTTTATCATAGGGTATGTCTACACTACGAGAGAGAGGGATGCCAGGGTAGGTCGGGAGACAGTCGCATCTGTGGGATGGGAAAAAGGGAGTGAATTCCTCAAAAAGATAATTTTTTGTGAACAATGAACATAGTCTTTCTCTGTGAACAGGACCATGCACAGCACCTATCACATGCGCACTCAGGACAAGGTCGAATTTTCGGCCTTCGCAATCAGTGCCTGGGGTCTTGCAGTGGAGATCAGACAAGCGGGGCAGGACAGCGGAATTCGGGTAGCAGGCTGACATGGTAAGCCGTAGACTTTTGGCTGCTTAAAACTTAAATTATAGCAGTGCCCTCCTTTCACGTTCAAAGCAATGCCCCTAGCGTTGGCCAGTTCCTGCTGCCGGCAATCCGGCAAGCATGAACTCAGCCTCTGTCCCACCCCCTCGCGGCTGTCCCCGGGAAAGATCCCTGTATGCTGCCCCTCTCCCGCCTCCACCGCGTGGCTGTAAACCGTGGGTTAGAGTTCTGTAAAGGAACAGGCAAGCAGTCCCAATAGTAACATTCCCCTAATTCTAAGCAGGTCACCATGAGCGACATGACTCTGCTGAGGATTTCTGACACAGAGAAAGTCTGCATGCTGCGTGAAAGCCTCTAAAAACTAGGGCCGTATGCCGCCATGCTCTGCAAGGCAATGATACCAGAGTACTTCATGGTAGCCTGGCGCGGAAAAGTTTCCTACCACGGAGGACACAATAAGGCCGCTCTCCCCAGGAACCTCATGCAAAGGCTTTCCAATTACCTCCAGGAGAGCTTCGTGGAGATGTCCCATGAGGATTTCAGCTCTATCCCCGGACATATAGACCTTATTTTCCAGTAGCTGCACTGGCAAGGACAGAAAAGTAGAGCGCCTAGGGCAAACTAATCATGATAAACCGGACATTGTTAGATTCTTTTGCAGTAGTTGCACTGCCAAGGACTTAAACGTTAACCGCCTGGGCAAGCCAATCATGAAAAACTCATTTTTAATGTTCCTGTTCTGTTCAAAATAAATGTTTACATGTTTACAACACTTACCGACTGATCCTTCCACTGATTCAGGGTCCGGGTTAACTCCTGTGGACGGTTGGTAGGGGATCTCTGTGAGGGTGATGAAAAGATCCTGGCTGTCGGGGAAATCAGCGTTGTAAGCGCTGTCGACTGCCTCGTCCTCCTCATCTCCTTCCTCATCTTCCCCGTCCGCTAACATCTCCGAGGAAGCGACCCTCGACAATATCCCATCCTCTGAGTCCACGGTCAGTGGTGGGGTAGTGGTGGCGGCCGCACCTAGAATGGAATGCAGTGCCTCGTAGAAACGGCATGACTGGGGCTGGGATCCGGAGCGTCCGTTTGCCTCTTTGGTCTTCTGGTGCTCTTGTCTCAGCTCCTTGATTTTCACGCAGCACTGCATTGCATCCAGGCTGTATCCTCTCTCTGTCATGGCTTTTGAGATCTTCTCGTAGATCTTTGCATTCCGCCTTTTCGATCGCAGCTCCGAAAGCACGGACTCATCGCCCCACACAGCAGTCAGATCCAAGACTTCCCGATCAGTCCATGCTGGGGCCCTCTTTCTA
>NW_020670792.1:0-3153 GCF_002925995.2 Terrapene triunguis | reverse complement strand
GCTGGAGGGAGGCACGGGCCGGGCGCGGCGCAGGACGGCCAATGCTCCCACGGGGCCCTTCTCACCTCGACCTTTACGAGCCTGGTTCTTGCTGGAGAATGGGACTTGACTCCCAGCCCGCCCCCGGCCCTGCCCGGGACACTAACTGGAGCCAGGAGCCAGGGACACCGAGTTAGTTCCACCTGGGCGGCTGCACCTGGCTGGCAGCGCTCGGGCCGGGAGGACGCAGGGCTAACCCGAGCCGGGAGTGAATCTCAAACCCGGGATTACTGGCCTTGGTGACTGACCATGGCCGCCGCTGGGCCCCAGGTTCTGGGGGTTCCAAGGCCTCGATTCAGCAGAGCGTTTAGGCACGTGCTTCGCTTTCTGAAGCACATGGGACGGGGCTGAGTCCCATTGGCTGCCTCGGGCCGGGCCCCAGCCTGGCTTCCCAGCACAACGGGCTGAGTCCAAAGTGCTGCCCCAGCAGGGCCGGCTTTAGCAAGAGCGGGGCCCGATTCCTGGGGGCGGGGCTTGCTGCAAGCCCCGCCCCCAGGAATCGAGCCGCGCTCTGGCCGGGGTTGCTGGGCTTGGGTCCGACCTGGAGCCGCGCCGCGGGGGCCGGGCCGGAGCTGTGCCGCGGGAGCCGCGCCGGGGCTGGGCCGGACCTGAGCCGGGCCTGCGTGCTCGGCGGGAACGGGCGGTGCCCCCACCACCCCAGCTTACCTTGTGCTGCCAGCTGGCCCCTGCTCCGTTTCAGACTTCCCGCGAATCTCTGATTTGCGGGAAGCAGGGGAGGGGGCGGAGCAGGGGGTGGAGCGTTCAGGGGAGGGGAGGAGGGGAAGTGAGCTGGGGGCGGGGTGGAGAGCTGCAGCGCGGGGCCCTCTTGGCGCAGGGCCCAATTCAGCCGAATCGGCTGAATCGGCCTAAAGCCGGCCCTGTGCCCCAGTGCCCCCCTCACTGGGGTTATCCACCAGCAGCGCCGTGCTGGCAATCTGCTCCGAGCAGCCTGGCCTCGACGACGGGTTGGCTCCCGACACCGGCAGCCAGACCAGGCCTCACAGGGTGTGAACGTGACTGGGAATCGGGGCCAGGCCCCTCCCGGCAGCTCCAGGGACCGGCACCGCGGCTGCAGAAACGGCTTGGCCAACGGCAAACACAGAGTCTTGGCTCCCAGCCCCCAGCTCTAACCACCAGCCCCTACTCCCCTCCCCTCCCAGAGCCGGGGAGAGAACCCAGGAGTCCTGGCTCCCCGCCCCCCCTGCCCTAACCACTAGCCCCCACTCCCCTCCCAGAGCTGGCACAGAACCCAGGAGTCCTGGCTCCCAGCCCCCCTGCTCTAACCACTAGAGCCCACTCCCCTCCCAGAGCCAGGGAGAGAACCCAGGAGTCCTGGCTCCCAGCCCCCCGCTCTAACCACTAGCCCGCACTCCCCTCCCAGAGCTGGGAGAGAACCCAGGAGTCCGGACACCCAGCCCCCCCTCCATGCAGCATACCCACGTGCTGGGCTTGGTGTCACAGCCCAGCCCTACCTGGAGTTTCTTCAGCTGGTTGTTGACGGTGGCCAGGCTGGCGCCAGCATCCACTGCCTGCAGCTGCCCCTCCATGTTCACCAGCCTCTTGTCCAGGTCCGCGTAGCTCTGCACCAGCTGCTCCGCCTTGCTGGCCTCCAGGAGGTGCTGGGCCCTGGCCTGCGACGTGCTCTCGAGCTCCCCCCAGCACTGCCGGATCTCCTCCAGCTGCTTCTTCACCGAGCCGGCCAGCTCCGGCTTCTCCTCAAGGAGCTGCCGGCCTTCCTGTGCGGGTTGAGGGCCGGGTCAGCGCCAGACGCGCCCGCGGCTGAAAGCCAGGCCTGCTGCCAAGGCCCAGCCTGGGCCCCCGCGGCTCTGCGCGGGCTGGGATCCGGGCCCCAGTGAGGTCGGCGGGGCAGGATTTCACCCCCTCGTGCCCAGAACCCCCAGCGGCGCCTGACGCCGGCCTGCGCCTGTCCTAGCTTTAGCAATGCAGGTACCGGCCTGTCCCCCCGCCAGAACCCGGCCTGGCCCCTGCAGCAGGGAACTGGGATGTTGCACCCCATAATGCTTCATAGAAACCTGCTAATGAGTGTGAATATGATGTAACTGGAATATGCTTCATGCAAAAGGTCTCTTGTAAGGTATCATTACAAAGTTTATAATCTACTGAGTGTGGTCATCCTATTTGTATAAACGTACCACTCTTGTATCTGAAACTAGGAATATGAAATATAACTCTGGAGTCCTATTGTGATTATGCAAAGTGTGGGCCATTAATGGTGGTTTGGAACCTTGATGGCTCCCATTGACTAGGACAATTGACTGTAGGTGGCTGTGTTTACCTGTAAGTCTTCCTGTATACGTGTGTGCTGGCAAGTGGGCAATGAAGTCTTACAGTGACATGTGATCATGTCACCTGAACTTGGAATCCATCTTTAACCTGGTGCTTTTCCATTGAGAAGGAAGGGGTGGGAACCCAGAAAGGGACAAAGGATTCCCGCCTTGTGCCAAAGCTATAAAAGGGGATGGAACAGAACAAAGGGGGCCAGTCATAAGAAATCCCCGAGTTACCACCTGATCTGGAAGAAGGACTGTACCAGGGGAAAGGATTGGGCCCAGACTAGGAAGGAGTCTAGCCTGTGAAAGTTTATTGGAACATCTCTGAGGGTGAGATTTACCTGCATTTAGTTTCCTACTGTATTAGATTAATAGATTCTAGGACTGGAAGGGACCTCAAGAGGTCATCGAATCCAGTCCCCTGCCCTCATGGCAGGACCAAATACTGTCTAGACCATCCCTGATAGACATTTATCTAACCTACTCTTAAATATCTCCAGAGATGGAGATTCCACAACCTCCCTAGGCAATTTATTCCAGTGTTTAACCACCCTGACAGTTAGGAACTTTTTCCTAATGTCCAACCTAGACCTCCCTTGCTGCAGTTTAAGCCCATTGCTTCTTGTTCTATCCTTAGAGGCTAAGGTGAACAAGTTTTCTCCCTCCTCCTTATGACACCCTTTTAGATATCTGAAAACTGCTATCATGTCCCCTCTCAGTCTTCTCTTTTCCAAACTAAACAAACCCAATTCTTTCAGCCTTCCTTCATAGGTCATGTTCTCAAGACCTTTAATCATTCTTGTTGCTCTTCTCTGGACCCTTT
>NW_020670791.1:0-1327 GCF_002925995.2 Terrapene triunguis | reverse complement strand
ACCCCTAGGTCCTTTTCTGCAGAACTGCTACCTAGCCACTCAGTCCCTAGTCTGTAGCTGTGCATGGGATTCTTCCGTCCTAAGTGCAGGACTCTGCACTTGTCCTTGTTGAACCTCATCAGGTTTTTTTTGGCCCAATCCTCTAATTTGTCTAGGTCCCTCTGTATCCGATCCCTACCCTCTAGTGTATCTACCATGCCTCCCAGTGTAGTGTCATCTGCAAACTTGCGGAGAGTGCAGTCCACACCATCCTCCAGATCATTAATAAAGACATTAAAACCAGCCCCAGGACCGACCCCTGGGGCACTCCGATCGAAACCGGCTGCCAACTAGACATGGAGCCATTGATCACTACCCGTTGAGCCTGACGATCTAGCCAGCTTTCTATCCACCTTACAGTCCATTCATCCAGCCCATACTTCTTTAACTTGGCGGCAAGAATACTGTGGGAGACGGTATCAAAAGCTTTGCTAAAGTCAAGGAATAACACATCCACTGCTTTCCCCTCATCCACAGAGCCAGTTATCTCATCATAGAAGGCAATTAGGTTAGTCAGGCACGACTTCCCCTTGGTGAATCCATGCTGACTGTTCCTGATCACTTTCCTCTCCTCTAAGTGTTTCATAATTGATTCCTTGAGGACCTGCTCCATGATTTTTCCAGGGACTGAGGTGAGGCTGACTGGCCTGTAGTTTCCCAGATCCTCTTTCTTCCCTTTTTTAAAGATGGGCACTACATTAGCCTTTTTCCAGTCATCCGGGACCTCCCCCGATCGCCATGAGTTTTCAAAAATAATGGCTAATGGCTCTGCAATCTCATCCGCCAACTCCTTTAGCCCCCTCGGATGCAGCGCATCCGGCCCCATGGACTTGTGCACATCCAGTTTTTCTAAATAGTCCCGAATCACTTCTTTCTCCACAGAGGGCTGGTCACCTTCTCCCCATACTGTGCTGCCCAGTGCAGCAGTCTGGGAGCTGACCTTGTTTGTGAAGACAGAGGCAAAAAAATCATTGAGTACATTAGCTTTTTCCACATCCTCGGTCACTAGATTGCCTCCCTCATTAAGTAAGGGGCCCACACTTTCCTTGACTTTCTTCTTGTTGCTAACATACTTGAAGAAACCCTTCTTGTTACTCTTAACATCTCTTGCTAGCTGCAACTCCAAGTGTGATTTGGCCTTCCTGATTTCACTCCTGCATGCCTGAGCAATATTTTTATACTCCTCCCTGGTCATTTGTCCAATCTTCCACTTCTTGTAAGCTTCTTTTTTGTGTTTAAGATCAGCAAGGATTTCACTGTTTAGCCAAGCTGGTCGCCTGCCATATTT
>NW_020670790.1:0-1470 GCF_002925995.2 Terrapene triunguis | reverse complement strand
GGGGCTGCGGGTCGGGAGTGAGGGGCACCGGCAGAGCTGGGGGCGAGGTTGCCCCATCCCCCATACGTTTCTGAGCATGGCTCTCCCCTGGTGCCGTGTGCATGTGCCTGGGGCTGGCAGAGCGATGGGCGCGGGGCATGGCGGTGGCCGAGCGGGTACCTGGGCACAGGGTGGTGCAGGCGTTTTTCTGCACGTTCTGGCCCTCACAGAACGTTCCCCCGTTGAGGGGCGCTGGGTTGGTGCAGCTCCGGCTCCGCTTCTGCCAGCCCCGTCCACAGCTGGCGCTGCAGGCCGACCAGTCTGTCCAAGTCGACCAGCCGCCGTTCACTGGGGTGGGAAAGGGACAGAGTCAGCGCGAGCCTGGGCGCCGGGCACCGGCCGCGCTGGGAGACTCCCAGCTGGGCTCCCCGGAACGGCGGGCCGGGTGCCCGGGCGGGGGCTGCCCACACTGGGGAAGGCGCTGCCCGGGGGTGCCCTGCTCCGGGGGGATTCGCTGGCTCCAGGGGAAGCTGCGGGGAGACAGACAGGGAGACACGGGGGGAGGGGACACAGCTGGGGGGTCCTGCTTTGCTGGGGTTTCCCTGCGTCACAGCTGGCTGCAGCCCCCGCCCCGCGCTGCCCCCGCGGCTCCTTACCGTACACGGTCACGGCGGCGGAGGAGCTGCGGCGACGGGCCACCATGTTCTTGGCCACGCAGGTATAGTTGGCCGTGTCGGCCAGGCGCGCCCGCGGCACCACCAGGCTGTGCTCCGGTGTCACGTACACGCTGGCGTCCAGCGCTGGGTCCACCAGCTCCTCGTTACGCAGCCACTCCACCTGCGGGCAGCGGGCGTCAGGCAGGGGTGGACACGGGGCGCTGGGGCACGCGGGGGAGGGGAGGACACGGGGTGCTGCAGCAGAGGAACTTCCCAGGCCAATCCCGCCCTGTCGCCCGCCCTGCATTCCCTGGGCTGGGTCTAGCGCGCTCCATGCAGGCAGGTTACGTTTACCAAGTGACCCGGGTCGCTGCGTCAGGACCTGGCTCCCCGCCGCTCCCCACTCCCACCCCCTCTGGGCCACCTGCCAGCTGGATCCGGGGGATCAATGTCCTTGCAGGCGATCAGTGACGCTGATACCGAGCAGGGCCCCCCGACCGTGGCTCATTCCCGTTGAGTTCCAGAGCGAGGCCTGGCCCGTGCCAGCCACGGGAGACGTGGCCCCTGGACTCACCTCGGCCGGCGGGATACCCTCCGGGGGGCGGCACACCAGCATGATCTCCTGCTCGAGGGAGACCTCCCTGCCCATCGGCTCCTCCTCAAAGTTCTTCCGCAGGTCTGGGGAACAGGGCGAGAGAGCAGAGCCGGCTGAAAGGACGCACCCCCAGGCCAGGCGGCTCTGCCCCCCGGCATGGAACACCCGGACGGACCCCTGAGGCTGGCACAGGCCTCAGTAACCTGCGCAGCCGGGACGCCTGCCAGACAGATGCTGGCC
>NW_020670789.1:0-2132 GCF_002925995.2 Terrapene triunguis | reverse complement strand
CCCTGGAGTACAGCGTCCACGTGTACTGCCTCCGCGACACCCCGGACATGCTCCAGGTACTGCCCCACAACCTGCCCTGCCCTGTCCTCCACCCTGCCCGTCAGGCCTGCCCTGACCCCCGCCCTGCCTCCCAGGCCCTGACTCACCTTCGCCAAAGAGGAGCTGATGCCCCCAGCCCAGCTGAGAGAGGCCTGGACAAAGCGCACTCTGTGCCAGACCTGGGGGGCACATGGAGAGCAGTGGGGAGCTCTGGCACTGGGGGGACTCCCAGCCACTCCAGCCCCAGCCTCTCCCACCAGGGAGTGCTCTAGGGAGCAGGGTGGGAGGGCTGTCATGGGGGGCGCTCTCTGCTACTCCAGTCCTGGCAGGGTTCTGGCCCTTAGTCATGTTCCTGGCCCGCCAGCCAGTTCCCGTCCCATCTACATGAGAACAGCCAGACTGGGTCAGCCCAAGGCCCGTCCAGCCCAGGGTCCTGTCCGCTGCCAGCGGCCAGTGCCAGGTGCCCCAGAGGGAGTGAACAGAACAGGGCGAGTGCGAGTGATCCGTCCCCTGGCATCCAGCCCCGGCTGCTGGCCGTCAGAGGCTTAGGGACACCTGGAGCGTGGGTTTGCATCCCTGCCCAGCCTGACTAATAGCCACGGATGGACCTGTCCTCCAGGAACTGATCTAGTTCTTTTTTGAACCCTGTTATAGTCTTGGCCTTCACAACCTCCTCTGGCAAGGAGTTCCACAGACTGACTGTGCGTTGTGTGAAGAAATACTTCCTTTTGTTTGTCTTAAACCTGCTGCCTGTTAATTTCCTTGGGTGACCCCTGGTTCTTGTGTTAGGAGAAGGAGTAAACAACACTTCCTTATTCACTTTCTCCACACCAGTCATGATTTTATAGACCTCTATCATATCCCCCCTTAGTCGTCTCTTTTCCAAGCTGAAAAGGCCCAGTCTTCTTAATCTCTCCTCATACGGCAGCCGTTCCATCCCCCTAATCATTTTTGTTGCCCTTCCCTGTACTTTTTCCAGTTCTAATGTATCTTTTTTGAAATGGGGCGACCACATCTGCACGCAGTATTCAAGGTGTGGGCGTACCATGGATTTATATAGAGGCAACATGATATTTTCTGTCTTATTATCTATCCCTTTCTTAATAGTTCCCGACATTCTGTTCGCTTTTTTGACTGCCACTGCACATTGAGTGGATGTTTTCAGAGAACTCTCCACAATCACTCCAAGGTCTCTTTCTTGAGTGGTAACAGCCAATTTAGACCCCATCATTTTATATGTATCGTTGGGATTATGGTTTCCAATGTGCATTACTTTGCATTTATCAACACTGAATTTCATCTGCCATTTAGTTGCCCTCTCACCCAGTTTTGTGAGATCCTTTGTAGCTCTTCGCAGTCTGCCTGGGACGTAACTATCTTGAGTAGTTTTGTATCATCTGCAAACTTTGCCACCTCCCTGTTTACCCCTTTTTCCAGATCATTTATGAATCTGTTGAACAGCACTGGTCCCAGTACAGATCCTTGGGGGACCCCACTATTTACTTCTCTCCTCTGTGAAAACTGACCATTTATTCCTACCCTTTGTTTCCTATCTTTTAACCAGTTACTGATCCATGAGAGGACCTTCCCTCTCATCCCAAGACTGCTTACTTTGCTCAAGAGCCTTTGGTGAGGAACCTTGTCAAAGGCTTTCTAAAAGTCCAAGTACACTATATCCACTGGATCCCCCTTGTTGACCCCCCCCCCCAAAGAATTCTAGTAGACTGCTGAGGCATGATTTTCCTTTACAAAAGCCCTGTTGACTCTTCCCCAACATACTGTGTTCATCTCTGTGTCTGATAATTCTGTTCTTTATTAGAAGTCAGGCTCATTGGCCTGTAATTGCCGGGATCACCTCTGGAGGCTTTTTAAAAATTGGTGTCACATTAGCTACCCTCCAGTCATCTGGTGCAGAGGCTGGGGGTGGGTTCCTGCTCGGAGCCCCCCAGGGAGGGCGCAGGGATTTAAGCCATAGGTTACACGCCACAGTTAGTAGTTCTGCAATGTCACATTTGAGTTCCTTCAGCACTCTTGGGTGATACCATCGGTCCTGGTGACTTATTACTGTTTATCAGTTTGTTCCAAAACCTCCT
>NW_020670788.1:0-1035 GCF_002925995.2 Terrapene triunguis | reverse complement strand
GATCCGCCGTGGCAAAGGTGCCTCTCAACAGGGCGGACAACACCATCCGGCAGCTGGTCAAGAGCTGGCTGTCCCTGCCCCAGAGAGCCAGCAACGAGCTCATCTACATCGCGCACAGGCACGGTGGCGCTAACGTCCCCCGCATGGGAGACCTGTGCGACATCGCGGTCATCACGCACGCCTTCCGCCTCCTGACGTGCCCTGACGCCAAGGTGAAGACCATCGCGATGACTGCCCTACGCTCCGTTGTCGAGAAACGAATCGGCAGACTTCCCTCTGACCGAGATGTGGCCACCTTCCTGAGCGGCTCCTTAGACGGCGAGTTCGCCCGAGACGGAGGCGACATCGCCTCACTATGGTCCCGTGCCCGCAACGCCACACGCCGACCGGGGAAACGACTGGGCTGCCGCTGGGTATGGAATGAGGAACGACGGGAGCTGGGAATACTGGTGCCGCGCATCGAGTCAGAGGACAACACCATCATCACCCCCGGAGCCAGAGGCGTGCTGGAGAGATCCCTGAAGGCCGCTGTCCACGCGCTCTACGTGGACACCCTGAAGAAGAAACCAGACCAGGGTAAGGCCTTCGAGGTGACCAGTAAGTGGGACTCCAGCAACCACTTCCTCCCCACGGGCAGCTTCACCCAATTCACCGACTGGCGGTTCATACACCGCGCCCGAGTGAACCGCATCCCTCTCAATGGAGCCGTCCACCACAGGAACCGGGACAAGCACTGCAGAAAGTGCGGCTACACCCTGGAAAACTTGCCCCACGTCCTGTGCAGCTGCAAGCCCCACGGACGAGGATTGGAAAAAGATCATCCTCGTTGACGTGACGATCCCATTTGAGAATAGGACCCCAGCCTTCCGTGAAGCCCGAGCCCGCAAGCTCGAAAAGTACACTCCCCTTGCTGACACCCTACGGACTAAGGGCTACGAGGTGCACATCGACCCTCTGCTCGTTGGGGCCCTGGGTGCCTGGGACCCATGTAACGAACGCGTACTGAGGACCTGTGGGGTGGGCCGTCATTACGCA
>NW_020670787.1:0-1355 GCF_002925995.2 Terrapene triunguis | reverse complement strand
TAGATCCATGTGGGCCAGGGATTGGCTGTATCTCCATGAGGTGGGGTAACTACAGCGCCTGAGAACAGTGGGGATGTTTTGCCAAAGTCAGTCAGGTTGTAACACGTCCAGAGCTGCGCCGCCACCTGCAGAAGTTGTCATTCATTGGTTCAGACTGGATTCTCCAGGGACCAAATGACAAAGAACGAATTTTGGGATAAATAACCTGAGTTTTCACTAACTCTGTGCCTTCTTTCTGATCCAGTCAGGGCCGGCTCTAGGTTTTTTGCCGCCCCAAGCAAAAAAAATGTTGGCTGCCCCCGATCCCCGCCCCGGGCCCGCCCCCCCCCCCCCGGGCCCCCCCCCACCCGCCCCCCCTGCCGCCCCAGCCCTGGGCTCCCCCCCCCAAACGTGACCTCCTCGTTCACCACAGCAATCCCCGTTTACACTTGCAGTGGGGATCAAAGCGTTTCTCCTATTTTTATTTCACTTTAGTATAAATCTTGCCCCTCCCTGTCCCCCACAACCCCATCTTTAGTGCTCCAAATGCACATGGAAGGCATAGGGACTAACCCTTATACCTTGTACCCGGAAAGGGATGGGGATCTAGTAAAGAGGGTTCAGGCAGAGGAGCGGGTGTGGGGGCGCTTGGGGGCTCTACACTGGCAGAGAAGCGGGGTGTGATGTACTCATGGAGGAGGGCGGAGGAGGAGAGGGGGTATCAGGAGGGTTGCGGGAGAAGAGGTGCAGGGGAAGGGGGAGGTGCGGGAGGAGAGGCCTGGGGAAGGGTACAAGGAGAGATATGCGGGTGAAGGAGCGAGCGGGGGAGGTACAAGTGAAGAGGCTGCGAGAGGGATGGGGGATGCAAGGGCTGAGAGGGGCAGGCGCTGACAGCTGCTTCCCCAGCCCCGTGCAGGCAGAGCCGAGAGGACAGACACTGACCCCCAGGTGCCCGAGCCCCGGGGGTCCCCCGACAGGGCAGTATTCCCCTCTGCCCCGCTCGGAGCTGGGCTCTGCCTCTCCCTGCCCAGGGCAGGCAGCGCGGGGCTGAGGCGGGGGAGGTGCGCGGCGGGCTGGGTCCGGGGGCAGGAGGGGGCAGCTCCCTGGCAGCTCGGGCTGCCCAGCCACTCGCCCCATCAGCTCGCGAGCCGGGATCCGGGCCCTCTGCCCAGCCCGGCGGCGCCCTGCACAGCCCACTCGGGCGGGGAAATGCCGCGCCGCCCTGGGGAGACTCCGAGCAGCAGCGGCAGCAGGACCCCTCCCCCCTCCCTGCATCCCGGCCCCACTTCCCTCCCTCCCGCCCCGGCTCCTCACACCCAGGCTGGGCTGCAGTTCAGGCTGCCCGGCTGCTGGAGAGCCAGAGCATCATCCCCCGG
>NW_020670786.1:0-2818 GCF_002925995.2 Terrapene triunguis | reverse complement strand
TCTGAGAGGGGGGAGGGCTAGTGGTTGCGGGGGCTGGGAGCCAGGACCCCTGGGTTCTATCCAGGCTCTGGGAGGGGAGTGAGGGCTAGTGGTTAGAGGGGGGCTGGGAGCCAGGACGCCTGGGTTCTATCCTGGCTCTGAGAGGGGGGAGGGCTAGTGGTTGCGGGGGCTGGGAGCCAGGACCCCTGGGTTCTATCCAGGCTCTGGGAGGGGGTGGAGGCTAGTGGTTAGAGGAGGGCTGGGAGCCAGGACTCCTGGGTTCTATCCTGGCTCTGGGAGGGGAGTGGGGGCTAGTGGTTAGAGGGGGAGGGGCTGGGAGCCAGCACTCCTGGGTTCTGTTAAATGGTCTCTCGACGGGTGACTCGGAGGGGACTTGGATTTCATACTTGCCCTTGAGGGGGGGCCTCTGGGCCGTGTCAGGCTCTGAGCGATGTGCTAGAAATCACCAGGGGCCTCAACCGCCCACAGGGCCCCTCCCTTCCAGGTCACCCACCTCAGCTAATCCCCAGGGACACTGAGGACAGCAGCGCTCAGCGACCACCTGACCTGGCCACCGGTTGGGCCACAGCAGCTGCTCCCCTCGGGCCTGCAGCCTCCCGAATAACGGGGTTCCAGCCGCTGCCCCAGGTGCCCCCACTCGCTCTGAGCCGCCGTGGGGCCTGCCGGTAACACTGCCAATGCCAGGGCGCTGCACCCAGTGGGAGAGCCCTACAGCGGGACTGGGATCCCCAAGCACTCGCGGCCATGATAGTGTGAGCAGGAAAAGTTCGTGGTTCCAGGTGCGATGGGGTGGGCAAAACCCCCCGACTGCGGGAAAACCCCAAATCGCTCGTCAGTTTGTCATAATAGGATTTCGGCAGCGCCGAGCAAGCGGTTCTTTCCTTCGCGCGGAATAAGGTTTGAATACCTACATTGAAGCGAGGGACAGGAGGAGATTTGATGTCTATTATGACAGGAGATAAAGTCGTTTTTACAGGGTTTAAGCACTGTCTGTCCGGGGGCCAAGTCGGGTGTGTGGGCCCCGATCTCCTTATCACTGGCCTGGGCTAAGGTGATCCAGCTGCAAGGGCAGATGTGGTGGGATCAATATTGATTCTGGGAGGGAGAGCGCCCCCGGCTGAGCCCCCATCTCGCCCCCTGCTGAGCCCCACACCCCTCCCTCCACCGACAAAGCGCCCCCTAGCGCTGCCCACGTCTCAACGCACAGCGTGTCGGACCCGCCCTTCGCTGCATTTCATCCCCCCCACGAGTGACCCCAACTCCCCTGTCCCTGAATGACCGCAGGGCACAGGCCTTGGGGCCGTTCCCCAGCTGGCCACAAGAGGGCGCTGAGCGCCCTGATATCGCTCAGAGAGCCATGGGGCGAGACTGGGGGACACCAGAGAGATGGGGGGGGGGGGTGAGTCCACTCAGGCGGCTGCTTCTGACCCTCCCCCGGGCTCCCCTCACTCTGCCGGTGGCTCTCAGTCCAGACCTGCAGCCCCCTGCTATCCCAGTCCTGCCCTCACCCCCGACCCGCAGCCCCTCCTTTCTGCTGCCCGAGGAAGGTGTTTGAGGCCTGGGTCCGCCCTGGCCAAGGGGCAGCCGTGGGCAGCACACGGGGCGAGACCCAGGCCGCGGCCGTGTCAGGCTGAGCTGGGTCCCTCACCCCGTCTGCCCTGGGGTCCTCGAGAGGGGCAGGAGCAGCCTGTGGGGCTCGGCTCCCTGTCCTGGCCACACCCCGAGGGGCTCTCCTCCCCCATCCAAGACTCCCTCAGGGGCCTAGGAACACATGGCATGGGGGGCCTTACCCCCCCACTCCCTTCCCCCACAGCCCACAGCTGTGGCAAGGTCAGGGTACAGCCCCGAGCACCAGGCTCCGTCTGCAAAGCGGAGCCCGCAAGGAGAGAGGGTTTCCTGAGGAAACTGCATCATGTCCTGCCTCGGCTCCACGCACCCCTGTGCCGACCGGGCCAGGGTCACTGCCCAGGCAATTCCTCCCCCCCCCCCATGCCCAGTTGCTCCATGGGGTGGCCTGGTCTCCATGCCCAGCAAACTGAGCTCACCCCCATGCTGGATACCTGGTGTCCCTCCCCCCACGCTGGGGTGCCCCCGAATCGTTGTCCCCCCCCAGCAACAGAAACCAATTCACAGCTGCCCCCCGGGGACCTGGCACCGTGGCTCTGCCCACACAGGAAGTGCCAGCAGCAAAGGGGTTAAGGGGGGCAGGACAGGACAGGGAGCGCCAAGGAGGCTTTTTATTACAAACCTGTTAAAAAAAACCAACAAGGGGCCCCGAGAGGCCTTAATTTACCACGAGTGACGGGAGTGCAGGGCCTGGCCAGTGAGACCCCAGTCAGCGCGGGGGGTGGGCATGGGGGGGGTCTACTTTACTGGGTCACCAGAGTGGGAAGTGGGTGTGCTGAGCCTCTGGGAGGGGGCACAGGGGTTGTAATGTGGGCTGTACTGGCCATGGGGGGGCTGCGTGGGGGGCGGGATCTGGGATCGGCTCTGTGCCGGGGGGCTGCGTGGGACACGGGATCTGGGATCGGCTCTGCGCCGGGGGGCTGCGTGGGGGGCGGGATCTGGGATCGGCTCTGCGCTGGGGGGCGGGATCTGGGATCGGCTCTGCGCCAGGGGGCTGTGTGGGGGGCGGGATCTGGGATCGGCTCTGCACCAGGGGGCTGCGTGGGGCGTGGGATCTGGGATCGGCTCTGCGCCAGGGGATGCACTGGATCACTTGGTGGGGGGCTGGCAGCTTAGGGTGACCAGACAGCAAGTGTGAAAAATCAGGACGGGGGTGGAGGGTAATAGGAGCCTATATAAGAAAAAGACCCAA
>NW_020670785.1:0-1267 GCF_002925995.2 Terrapene triunguis | reverse complement strand
CTCAGGTGGTAGCTAGGGGATTTCTCATGACTGCAGCCCCCTTTGTTTTGTTCCACCCCCTTATATGGCTTTGGAACAAGGTGGGAATTTTTTGTCTCTCTGGGTCCTCACCCCTCCTTCTAAATGGAAAAGCCCCAGTTTAAGATGGATTTCAGTACCAGGTGACATGGTCACATGTCCTGTGAGACCCCCAAGCCTCCATTCTTCTCAGCCTGACTCACAGGAAGGCTTGCAAGTAAACAGAGCCATCTACAGTCAATTGTCCTAGCTGATGGGAGCCATCAAGCTTCCAAACCACCATTAACGGCCCACACTTTGCATAATTACAATAGGCCCTCAGAGTTATTTTTCATATTCCTAGTTTCAGATACAAGAGTGGTACATTTACACAAACAGGATGACCACACTCAGTAGATTATAAGCTTTGTAATGATACTTGACAAGAGACCTTTTGCATGAAGCATATTCCAGTTACATCATATTCACACTCATTAGCATATTTTCATACTGTCATATGGAGCGCAGCGTCACCGGGTGCTGCTGTGTTGGTTTTATTTGGCACTGGGAGGGAAACACTGATCCCTGGCACCCAGCTCTCTGTGCCCCCCCCCCCCAACGGGAACAGCTGTGCCTGGTGCACAGCCAGGACAGCTTCCTCCGGCCTGCAGGGAGGTGGCAGGATGGGGCTCTGGTGCTGGGGGCGACAACGCTAAAGTGCCCCACAGCATGCAGTGACGCACAGGGGTGGCACCAGGTGTGAGGGCAGGATCTGTCCCCATCTGTCTAGGCAGAGCACAGGCCCCTCTCCGCCCCGATGGGGGGGACAGAGCCACCTTGGGGAGAGGTGGGGCAAACTCAACCCCTCCACAGGTAGGAAATGCCAACGCAGTGGGGCCCGGGTAGCCTGGGCCCAGCCAGGAAGGGTCCAGTCAGCAAACAAAGCCTGACATCCAGGGCCGGCAGTGGGCATTGCAGGGCCAAGGTGAGAGATCCAGAGCGGGACAGAGAGCCCACAACCACGGTCACACCTACAACCAACCCAGACCCCGCAACCACACCCACCAACCACACCTACAACCAACCCTGACCCCGCAACCACACCCACCAACCACCAACCACAGTCACCAGCACATCCAACCACGGTCACACCTACAACCAACCCTGACCCCGCAACCACACCCACCAACCACCAACCACACCCACCAGCACATCCAACCACAGTCACACCTACAACCAACCCTGACCCCGCAACCACACCCACCACCCA
>NW_020670784.1:0-8192 GCF_002925995.2 Terrapene triunguis | reverse complement strand
CCGGCAAGGGACCCTCGCCCCTTCCCACTCCCCTTCCAAACTCCCTTCCAAACTCCCTTGCGAAACTCCGTTAGCAGCCCCTGTTCGCAAACGCTCCCTGGTCGCTTGTGCGCTGCTTTATAAAGCCCTGGCCTGTATGAATGCCCCGCCCACTGAGTAAGGCTCAGCCAATTACCAGAGGCTTCCTGGTTTCAAACCTTCCTTTGAAGCTCACAGCTTCCAACTGTCAGCCACAGCACACGGTCCTTCAAACAAACAAACAGACAAACAGACTGCCAAACACAAGCTCAGCACACAGCAAGTAACCCCCAAACACAAACAATTAATGGTTAATGGTTCTAACATGCTCGACTTAGTCAGGGCCGTCACCCAGACTCGCTCTGTTCCTAGCAGACATGTACCTAAAGGATGGGATGTGTTTATGAATGCCATGGCGGAACTGAACATACCATCTTCCGTCATGGGCAATGCGGCCAACCGAGATCTTTTGGAATGCCTCAAGGCCTCGACTGCTGACACCGGGGTGGATCGAGAAACCGTGACCCCTTTTTTGCCGTCTAAAAAACGAAAATTGGCTAAAAGAGCCAAATGGCTCAGTGTGTAACGTTTTTCACAGTCTAAATTTTTTTTTTAAAAAACTGGTAACGTTTTGCTTTAAATAAAACATTTCTATAATTTAAAAAAAAATCTGTGTACTTTTTCCTCAATTGTGGTTTTTTTTTTTTTTAAACCCACCAAACATCAATTGTCTTTAAACTCCTCACCTGGGGTGCTTTATTGGGTAACATGGCTATGAAAATCATTGCAAGATACACATGTCTGGGCTTGTTGAAACATGGTTTGAGCAAGGCTAGGCATGCTCAAGAATTTAAATTTACTTTTTACAAAATTCATCACCATCCGGTCGTTTTGCACTAAGTCGTTAGAATACAATTTTAAAATCCGATCAAAAGATAAACCCTTGCTATGATGATGTAAGAAAAACACGCAGTGATAGCCACAGGCGACTGAGCAGGGGTCTTGTAATTGTCTATTGTGAAACACCATGTCTGTGGCATTTTTGTTTAAAAATTTCATAATGCTTTTAGGAAACAACACACTGTTCGGGGGGTGCCCATACGAGTCAAAAAACTCTCCACGGTTATGCTCCGCCAGATACAAGGCAAGTCAGTGTTCACCCGGTTGGTTGTGTGGATGTGTGTTCACCACCAAGCCTAGGGGTCTCTGAGACAGCTTGCCTCCTGGGAGCCAATTGCAAGGGAACACATCTAAGAAATTCTTTTTCATGTAAGGGTCCGTTGATAAGACACGTGAGAGCTGCACGGTGTCCATGTTCACATGAAGTCAAACATAACGTTTCTCCTCTGATTTATTTCTATGACATTGTCAAAAACCCCATACACAATCATATTGACGGTAACAGTTAAAGCCTTCCCAAAACGTATTTCTGCTCTCAGGTTCCCAGTTTTAATCAGGGAATAGTGATCAGCGCATTCCTGGTCGGGAGACAGGTCAAAGGCAAACAAGGTGTAACCCTGTGCAAACTCCTCACGGTCGATTAACAGAGAGCAGAATGGTAGAGCTGCGGGGCCATTTACACAGCGACCTGTTTTTTCAAGAAAAACTTTTGTTAAATGGAGTGGATGTGAAAATTAAACTGACGCGCAGTAAAGACGCTTTCTGTTTAATGGGCAGTGCGACTGAAGGCTTTAAACTGCACATTGTATCAGCGTCCCTTTTTGTGAAGAAAGTACGGATGGCCCCGGGAGTCTGTCTGGGGCACGCGGAGGCCCTGCTTACCGCTAATGCTAAATACCTGTCTGGCAAGAACTCACTTATCAATAGCTGGGATGTGAAATCCTCATTTCTGTATTGTTCTATCACTGTAGTCTTCACTTTCCCATTGTTTTTCTGTATAATCTCTGTCTGGTTCTGTGATTGTTTCTGTCTGCTGTATAATTAATTTTGTTGGGTGTAAACCAATTAAGGTGGTGGGATATAATTGGTTAAATAACCATGTTACAATATGTCAGGATTGGTTAGTTACAATTCAGTAAAATGATTGGTTAAGGTATAGCTAAGCAGAACTCAAGTTTTACTATATAGTCTGCAGTCAATCAGGAAGTAAGGGGGGGGATGGGAACAGGGACTGGGGGTGGGGGAACTGGAATCATGTTTTGCTAACTGGGGGGGAAATGGGAACAGGAAATGGGAACAAGGAGACAGGCAAGGCTCAGTGGTGTCTGAGCTGGGGAGGGGGACACTGAGGAAGGAAACTGGAATCATGCTTGCTGGAAGTTCACCCCAATAAACATTGAATTCTTTGCGCCTTCAGCTCATGTGTATTCCACAGTAGGTGTGAGTGCTCGCCACGTGCACTGGTGCTGGAAGTTTTTCCCTTAGCAGTACCCGTAAGGGGAGCACCGCTGCGACCCCATGAGTGGCGCCTCTATATCGCGCTATAAGGGGAGCTGTGCACTCCCCCCACTCCTCCCACCCTCAGTTCCGTCTCCCAAACTCAGGATGACGCCGGGTTTGGTAGGGCGGTACTCCGTCCTGGTAACCCTTAAACTCCTACCCACCTCCATCAGATATAGCTTAGAGTCACCTACTGTGGAATACACATGAGCAATAACTCAAAGAAGAAAGGACAGTTACCTGTTCCGTAAAGTTCTTCGAGATGTGTTGCTCAGGTGTATTCCACATCCCGCCCTCCTTCCCCTCTGTCGGAGTTGTCTGGCAAGAAGGAACCGAGGGTAGGGGGAGTGCGCAGCTCCCCTTATAGCGTGATATAGAGGCACCACTGCAGGGGTCGCAGCGGGGCTCCCCCTACGGGTACTACTAAGGGAAAAACTTCCGGCACTGGTGCACGTGGCGAGCACACACACCTACTGTGGAATACACCTGAGCAACACATCTCGAAGAACGCCAGTTACAGAACAGGTAACTGTCTTTTATCAGATGTGGAAGTGCAGAGCATAATAGCATCTTACACTATATATGACCATCTTCCACCTATTCATATAGGAGCAGACCTCCAAGCATTGAAACGTTTAATGAGCCATAGGTATATGGTTTACCACCTAAAACAGCTTCAACAGCAAGGAGCTCACACTTTACTCACTGTATATCATTCTGTGGATCAAATCAGAAAGGTGTTAAAAAGAATCGGTGATGAAACCAAATCATCCTACTGGTGGGAAGATCTTTTTACAGCTAGATCAGGTGAATATAAAAAGGCTTGGGAAATCATGCTCCATCCAATTGTAGTAATACTGATTATACAGGTGGTTGTAGTCGTGTATCTAGTAATTATATCTGTGTATGTGTGCAAAAATAAATCTAACGCTAAAGATTTTGCAGTGATGCCTTTTGTAATGTGTCAACCTGCATAACTTCATTATGGGTTCAAGGTTCAATGGTATTAATGTAACAATAATGCCAGATGTTTGTTGAAATCTTCACATCTGTCAAGGAGGGGATATGTAAGGTAATTTTGGTACATGGTCGTATTCTGTTACAAATGTTGCTGCAATTGAAAATGGAGTTTTGAAATTCAAGATGGCGCATATGATAGGAAGGGTTTGAACTCCATCTTGGTACCCTTCTTCATGGCATTTTCCCGCCAGAATTCTGTTTTCCTCACGGAACCTGAGGGACAGAGAACTGGCTGGAACTGGTTGGGAGCAGTTGTATCTATCCCTTAATAAATCTTCTTTCTGTTTAAGGTTATATTGTCTCTATACTTTATTTCAATACAACACAGGCGGGAGGCACACAGATTTCTAATTCTCCCAGCTGATAGATGCTGGTAGGAATCAAACCTGTTGTATATGTCACATCCTTATTATTCTACACAGAGATTTTGGGGTAACAATGTCTACCCTATCTAGATGACTGGCTCCTCCGGGGCCACTCCCATCAGCAGGTGGAATCGCAGGTGAATATAGTCTGAGACACATTAGACCAACTAGGTCTCATACTCAACGTCAGTAAATCAGTGCTCACTCCAACTCAAAGGATAGAGTTCATTGGAGCCGTTCTGGATGCGACTCAAGCGAGAGCATTCCTGCCAGAGACACGTCACCTGGCCCTCTCGCAAATAATCAGCAACTTTTCCAGCTTCCCTACCACCACAGCAAGGCAGTGTCTCAGGCTGCTAGGTCATATGGCAGCCTGTACATACGTGGTTCAACACGCCAGGCTGCGACTCAGAGCGTGGCTCACGTCTGTATATCGCCCAGGCTGCAACAGTCTGGACACAGTGCTGACCATCCCTCGCCACACCCTCGATTCGCTACGGTGGTGGCTGGATCCTCACGTGGTAGGCGCCGGGGTTCCTCTTCACCCACCCTGACCTTAGTCACAGACGTGTCCGCGTTGGGCTGGAGAGCGCACCTCGGGAGCCTAACAACTCAGGGCTTATGGCAAGTAGAAGAACTGGCTCTACATATCAACATCAAAGAACTCAGGGTGATCCACCTCACCTGCCAAGCTTTCCTGACTCGCTTGCAGAGCCATTGCAAAGCGGTGTTGATGGACAACACCACGGCCATGTTTTATATAAACAAACAAGGCGGAGCCCACTCATCTCCTCTCTGTCAGGAAGCCCTCCTACTGTGGGAATTTTGCCTAGCCCACTCCATTCTCCTCCAGGCTTCATACCTGCCGGGTGTTCAGAACGTGCTGGCGGACAGATTGAGCAAACGTTTCCTCTCACACGAGTGGTCGATTCGCCCGGACATTATCCACTCCATCTTTTGCAGTTGGAGGTTTCCCCAAATCGACCTGTTTGCCACACAGGCCAATAGGAAGTTCCCAACCTTTTGCTGCTTCAGGAGCCACAGTCCAGGCTCAGTCGCAGATGCGTTCATGATCCCATGGACCGGGCAGCTGCTATACGCCTTCCCGCCATTTCCACTGATCCACAAAGTGCTCCTCAAAATCTGCAGGGAAAAGGCGGACATCATTTTGGTGGCCCCAGCCTGGCCTCGCCAGTACTGGTACCCCACCCTCATGGACTTATCGGTCCAGCCACCGATACAGCTACCTCTCATTCCCGACCTCATTACACAGGACCACGATCCCCTCTTTCATCCACCTCACGGCCTGGAGAATCCATGGCTGAATCAGGCAGAACTTGCCTGCTCGGATCCAGTTTTGGCAGGTACTTCTGGAAAGCCACAAACCATCTACTAGGGCCACATACAGGGTGAAATGGAAGAGATTCTCCAGCTGGTGCACCCAACGGCAGGTGCTCCCGTTCCAGGCCCCCATCCCTTGTATCCTGGACTATCTCATGTATCTAAAGGACCAGCGTCTGGCGTTTGGTTCTCTCAAGGTCCACCTTGCGGCCATCTCAGCTTTTCACCCAGGCGATTCTGGGTGTTTGGTGTTCGCTAATCCCATTGTGGGCTGTTTCCTGAAAGGCCTGGAGAAGATACATCCTCCAATAAAGCATCTCATCCCGGCTTGGGACCTTAACTAGTCCTCTCCCGCCTCATGAGTCCTCCCTTTGAACCCATAGCTTCCTGTTCACTCCTTTACCTCTCTTGGAAAGTAGCTTTTCTGGTGGCTATCACCTCGGCACGACGCGTGTCTGAGCTGCGGGCCCTCACCTGAGCCCCCGTACACGATTTTTCATAAAGACAAGATACAACTTAGACCTCATCCAGCTTTCCTTCCCAAGGTGATGTTCCATTTCCATATTAGCCAGGACATCTTCCTGCCTGTCTTTTACCCAAAGCCACATAACACCCCTCAAGAACAAAAGCTGCACTCGCTGGATGTCAGGAGAGCACTCGCTTTCTACATCGAGCGCACAAAGCTGTTCTGAAAGATAACTCAGTTGTTCGTTGCTATAGCAGAATGAATGAAGGGATTACCAGTCTCTTCTCAGCGGATCTCCTGGATCACAGCTTGTATCCTCACCTGTTATGACTTGGCGAAGGTTCCTCCACCTACTATTACAGCTTACTCCACAAGGGCACAGGCCTCGTTGGCAGCCTTTCTAGCCCAACTACCTCTCCAGGAAATCTGCAGGGCTGCGACGTGGTCTTCTGTGCATACTTTCACGTCGCACTACGCCATCGTTCATCAATCTAGGAACGATGCGGCCTTCAGTAGAGCAGTACTTCGGTCAGCAATACCTTGACTCTGACCCCACATCCTAGGTAAGGCTTAGGAGTCACCTAACTGGAATTGATATGAGCAAGTACTCGAAGAAGAAAAAACGGTTATTCACCTTTTGTAATTTGTTCTTCGAGATGTGTTGCTCATATCTATTCCATTCCCCCCCCCCACCTTTCCCTCTGTCGGAGTAGCCAGCAAGAAGGAACTGAAGGGGGGTCAGTTGGCCCCAACCCAATGGCCCCTTCCCCTTAGGGAGTCCCCTGGGAAGGTAGATCAGCATTGTATGTGGCTAACACTGTTGCAAGCATCGCAAAGCATTCTGGGAATGGTTAAAAGTGTGAGTGAGGAGTGACAGTTTCCTTTGTAGGTCACAAGAGGCCAAGAAGGGGGGAAGAAGAAGAAAAGAGCAGAGAACGAGTTAACTCAACCCTAGAGCTAGCTCAGTGTGAAAATAAGATGCTGGACCCCGCCCAAGGACACTGCTCACAGCCGAGACTTGGCTGACAGCCGAGAAAGACGGGGGCTTGAATGTGCCCGAGCGGCTGTGAGAAAGAGAAATCCAGCTGCACAGACCTGCAAAACAGCAAGGCCAGCAGGAAGGAAAACAAAGTCTAGGGGCTGCAGAGATGGAAAACACAGATGGGACAGCAAAAAGGGGAACCGAGCCTCGTGGCCCTGAAACCGGTGTGTTTTGGGGAAAGTTGAAGAGACCACAGAAAGCCAGTTTGGACTGGCACAAAAAGTACCAGGAGCAGAGTTCCCTGAGTGAAAACCCCCCAAGGAGCCCAGGACTTAAAACCCTCCTGAAAGCTGAAGCAACTCGGAGAGCACGGCGAATTCTTGGATGGCCTGGGCCCAGGACAGCACTCCTGTTCACCCTTCCCCCCCCTTCTTCTGATGTTACACCCAGACTTGGCCAGTCTGGGTTGTGCGTGTGTGAGCATGAAAGTGGGTTAGGGCTTGGGGCATTAATGCGTTCTTTCTTCCCCTGAGTGACGTGGGAGCATTGCCAGCACTCTCTGCTGTTATTTTATTATTTTATCAATAAAGCTTTAAAATTTAGTCACTTGGTGTGCCTTGTCATCTCCTCCCCAAAAAGATCCTGTGGCCCCAGCCTGATCAACCGTTGCCTCAGGCACATTGGTAACAAAAATCTGTCACAGTCGGGCCAGCAGGGTCGTATATAGAGCACCATATCAGCACCACTCCAGGGGAAAAGTTTCCAACAGCCATGCACGCGGCACACACACACACCTAACGGGAATAGATATGAGCAACACATCTCGAAGAACAACAGTTACAAAAGGTGAGTAACCATTTTGTCAATGGTCATGGTCAAGTTGTTGTTTGGACTCCATTTTGTGGGTCCTTTTGGTTGGGTGCTTGACGTCTTTTCTCCTAATGGCGGGAAGAAAAGTGTGGGAAAAGGTTACGTGCCCAAGTCTATTTAAAAGCCAGCGCATTCAGCACCAGGGGCTGTCCACCACAGAGGCAGCCCATGCCTAATTCTTCTGCACACGCGTTGAGAGGCAAGATTCTTCACAAGATACCCCGCGATGGTCTTCAGGTAGGTATCCTGATCCAGCTTCAGTCTGTGTCATCCCATCTAAGGCAGTTACAGGTCCGGAATCCAGCAACCACAACAGTAGTCCACAGTCATGACCAGCTGTCTGCCTTTCCGTCCGAGTTGCCAATGGAAGTTATCTCCTGCAAGTAAAGGAGTTCCCACAGCTTGCTAAGGGTAGAAGGGAGCCAGGCTTTATGCCCTTTTGGGTCAAACCTTTGAGCTATTATTCTATTGCCTTTGTTAATTTGTTTAATTTTAATAAATCTTAGTAAATCTATCTTTACACTGGGTTGTTTTTACTTACCTCATGGGTTTTAAAAAGTGATAGAGATATTTATCTGGGTCCGAACCTTAGTCTTATTTATCTGTTATAGAGTTTAGAGGTAACATCAGACCAATCATGGATTAGAAGTGTGAACCAATCTTTAGACTTTCAGTAATAATCGGATCACTAGGCTACTACTGAAACTTTTTGGAGAATAGAATATCAAAA
>NW_020670783.1:0-2068 GCF_002925995.2 Terrapene triunguis | reverse complement strand
GCAGAGGAGAAGACGGTGCATGATTTTTTATTACGCATCGCTAAAAAGCAGGGAGAGAAGCTTCCCTCTGACGCGTTGTCCCGTTTGCTGAAATGGGGACAAAGACGCGGGTTTTCTATTACACCGAATACTGTCTTTGATAAGGCAGTCTGGGAGAGTCTAGGCTCTGACCTCTGGGAGTCGGTCTCTCACGGCAACAAGGAGGCCGTGTCATTGAGCCAAATATGGTGCAAATCTAAGAAACTAATAGAGACGCTTGCGGCAGAAGCCGAGGTCCAGTCGGCCATTAATGACCTCTTTTGGCCAAAAGAGGAGCTGCCTCGTGTGTTGTCGGTGGGAGCCCGTGAGTTCTTTGGGGGTGAGGACACTATCATACCACTCATCCCCAGTGCACCCGAAGTTGATCCTCGTACCGTCCCGTTACCAGACGACCCCACGGATAGAATGGAGGTCTCAAGCCCAGAAGGGGATGAGTTACAAGAATTTCGGGCGGAAATGTACAAACAGGGCCTTCAGCTACAGGACATGCTGAATCAGTTGTCCCATTTGGCCGGTGAGAGCCATCCCCCGCAGTTCCACACATTGCGAGCCCTAAACCAGCCCGGCTTTCCTGTCACCAATGATGTTTGTACCCCAGAGTTCCGGGCGGAGTTCCCGGGGCAGGGTGAGCAGTTGCGGAATAGGTTGGAAAGAATGGCGGAGCCGGGCTTATCTAGCTTTGAAAGGGCATATAGGAAAAAACCACCGGATAAGATCCCTCCGGCGGATGATGTAGCTACCCCCTGTCCTCATTGTGGTTTATGGGGCTGCGCGATTGGGTGCACCGGACAGGATAACGTGTCCACGCACCGGCCACTGGATGTCACCAACCCGTTTGCCCCGAAGCCTCCGGCATACTCATCCGATGTTTCCACCCTGCGACATGCTTCAAACAATATCCCGGGCGGCTCGGGCCCCCCGGACCCCGTAAGGCGTTGGCACGGACTTATTAGGGAAGCCCATATAGAGGGGGAATTTGCGCCCGAGGCTTATCCAGTAGTGACACCGGATCCACAGAACCCCGCCAGACGGCAATGGGCTCCCTTAAATTGGAAGCTTGTACGGGAGGCCCAAAAATCTATAATGTCATATGGCATGCATAACCCATATGTGCAGTCCTTGATCGAGCAGATATTTGTTGGGCAGGCCATGTTCCCTTATGACTCTGTGAAATTTGCTGACATGCTTTTAACGCCAACACAGCGATTGTTGTGGAAGGATAATTGGGCGAAGCGCGTCAAGATGGCTATAGTGCGTAACATAGACTTACCTAACGATAATCCGCTGCGTTACGCGACCCAAGACATGCTTATGAAAAAAGGGGTCTATGTGAAGCCACAACTCCAGGCGCGCCTCAACCCGCGCATCTTACAGTCACAGGGACTGGCGTTGGCTGCGTTCAAGGAGGTTCCACAAATGAATCCCTGGTGGGTTCCAGTGAAGTGGGTCCGGCCATGGCTCAAGACACAAATTGCTGAAGAGCCCGACGCCGCCACGCAGGAACTGGACGATGACCCCGCGGCACCGGACCTGCACTTGTTGTTTGTCACAGCCTAGACACCTAATAATGCTGTACTTCTATTTGTTCGGACTCCTTATTATAGGAGCAGGGGTCTTTGTATATCCAAGTTCTGTATCTTTTGTTAACCCATGACAAAATGTTTGGGTCACCTGGGCGAACCAGATTGGCCAAGAAGCCCTTTTTATTTGTCCATGGCCACCCCATCGAATCCCTTTAGAATATGTCTTATTGGCTATCCTTATTTACACCCCGATGGTTTTCGTGGGTATTTATGTAATATTATACTTCTGAATAGTTCCTTATTTAAGAAAAAGGGGGGAGGTGTGGGGATGCAAAGTTCCATGAGAGGGTAAGGGTCACGATGGGACACTTGCCTGACAATAAATCATGGCCTTATGTAAGGCCCCCTGGTGGTTATATAAGATGAGGCCTTATGTAAGGCCCCCTGGTGGTTATATAAGATGGGGCCTTATGTAAGGCCCCCTGGTGGTTATATAAGATGAGGCC
>NW_020670782.1:0-2243 GCF_002925995.2 Terrapene triunguis | reverse complement strand
GCACCCAAACCTCTCATCCCTAGCCCTACCCCAGAGCCTGCACCCCCAGCCAGAGCCCTAACCCCCCCCCCCGCACCCCAACCCTCTGCACCAGCCCTGAACCCGCCCCCACACCCCAAACCCCTTGGCCCCACCCCTACCACACATCACCTCCATATTGGTGCACAGATCAACACTCATTGTGCACACGGCTATAACCAATGGGGACGTTGCTGCCGGTTTGCTCCGGGCTACGCTCCCGGAGAGCCTCCCTGTCTCACAGGCGCCACGGCAGCTTCCGGCGGGAATCCAGCCAGGCTCCCGGCCGTGCCCCTCTGCCTGTCACGCCCCGGCCAGGTGTTCGAGTGCGGGCCTGGCTGGCTGTGACCCAGCGCCCTGGCTCGGGCGTGTACTTCTCCTGCCACCCCTGCGGGTTGCTGCTCTCGCAGGCGGGGCAGCCGGGTCGGGTCCAGTCACTGCGCCCGGTCAGCGGAGACGCAGCCCCCCATGGCCACGTCTGGAACATGGGATTTCACTCGATTGCAGCCTGGTGGGCAGCGAGTCCCTCCTGCTGCGTGGGAGCAGAGCCCTGGCCTGCGTCTGATACTTCCCCTCCCTGCAGCCGCCAGCAGCTCTCCAGGCCCATGTGCCACCCCTGCCACCCCAGGCCGACCAGGGGCTCCTGGTCTCTGCTCTCCTGCCTGACACCAGTGCTTCTGTACCCCCCCCCAATGCACCTCCCCGCCGGGGGGCCGGCTCAGCCGGGCCCTGCAGCACAGGCACTGACAGCCCTTGTCACTCCTCGCCCGGCTGGTGTCACCGCGCACGCTGTGGGGGTGTTTGTTTTAAATCTGCTGCCTATTCATTTCATTTGGTGACCCCTAGTTCTTGTGTTATGAGAAGGAGTAAATCACACCTCCCTATTTACTTTCTCCACACCAGTCATGATTGTATAGACCTCTCTCATATACCCCCTTAGTCGTCTCTTTTCCAGGCTGAAAAGTCCCAGTCTTATTAATCTCTCCTCATACGGCAGCTGTTCCATACCCCTAATCATTTTTGTTGCCCTTTTCTGAACCTTTTCCAAGTCCAATATATCTTTTCTGAGATGGAGCAACCACATCTGCACACAGTATTCAAGATGTGGACGTACCATGGATTTATATAGAGGCAATATGATATTTTCTGTCTTCTTATCTCTCCCTTTCTTAATGATTCCCAATGTTCTGTTCACTTTTTTGACTGTCGCTGCACATTGAGGGGATGTGTTCAGAGCATTAGCCACAGTGACTCCAAGATCTCTCTGGAGTGGTAACAGCTAATTTAGCCCCGTCGTTGTATATGTATAGTTGGGATTATGTTTTCCAATGTGCATTACTTTGCATTTATCAACATTGAATTTCATCTGCCATTTGGTTGCCCAGTCACCCAGTTTTGTGAGATCCTTTTGTAGCTCTTCACAGTCTGCCTGGGACTTAACTAAATTTTGCCACCTCACTGTTTACCCCTTTTTCCAGATCGTTTATGAACATGTTGAATAGGGCTGGTCCCAATACAGACCCCTGGGGGACACCACTATTTACCTCTCTTCATTCTGAAAACTGACCGTTTATTCCTACCCTTGTGTCCTGTCTTTTACCCAGTTACCAATCCCTGAGAGAACCTTCCCTCTATCTGCTCAGGCAGCGAATTACCCACAGGAGACTCCCTCCCCGCCCCCACCTCTCAGTGCCGCCAGCCTCGCACCCCTTGTACATCTGCCGGTGAGAGGAGCAGTACCCCCAGGCACCCTGCAGAGAGGGGCTGTCCTGCCCCGCCCCGGGATGAGGACGTGGCCTTGACCCATCTGGCCTCTGCCGCTCGGCCGCCTTGTGGGCTCCTCCTAGGGCAGAGACAGCGGGGGCTTGTTGGGGGCCCGCGTGATGGGCCGGCTGAGCTTGGTGCTACGGCTGGGGGGCTGCGGAAGAGCGAGAGCGCGGCAGGGCGTGAGGGGGGTGGAGGCGCCCGGCCCCTGGCTGTGGGGCTCTACTCGGCCCTGCCCACCACGCTCCATCCTAGTGCAGCAGCTCCGCGGCGGGCCCTGGCTGGGTGGATGGAGGCTCCCCGGCAGCCCCGGCTCAGGCAGGGGGCAGCGCTGGGCCTGCGGGACTAGTGCCGGCTGCACGGGGTGCTTCGCGTGCTGTGCCTGGGGCCGGCCAGCCCGGCCTCCTTGTGATCTGCGCTCCCTGCAGCTGTCCAGTCAGTCACTCCCTGCTGCGCTGCTT
>NW_020670781.1:0-2244 GCF_002925995.2 Terrapene triunguis | reverse complement strand
GGGGGGGGGATGTTCGGCGCGCCGCAGGGGGCTGGGAGGTTTGGCAGCGCGGCGCTCCGCGGGGGGCTGGGGGGGTTCAGCGCTCCGTGGGGGGTTGGAGGGTTCGGCGGCGCAGCGCTCCACGGGGGGCTGGGTGGGTTGGCGGGGGGGTTTGGCGGCGCAGCACTCCACGGGGGGGTGTTCGGTGCTCTGCGGAGGGCTGGGGGGTTGGGAGGTTCGGCGGCGTGGCGCTCCACAGGGGGCTGGGGGTGTTCGGTGGGGGTGTTCGGTGGCACGGCGCTCCGCGGGGGGCTGGGGGTGTTCGGCGGGGGGGGGGGGTGGGTTGGGGCGGCGCGGGGGGGGGGGGCACTCTTTTTTTTTGCTTGGGGCGGCAAAAAAGTTAGAGCCGGCCCTGTGTGGTGATACATGAGGCAACCAACCAATCTTGGGCCTCCACACATGTGAGGTACTTGGTCTCATTAAGAGAATGTATGCCATAGACAGAAAGACATAATAGAAGCAGATATAAGAATATTAATAGTATCATATGAAGATGTATTCACAGGAAATGAGTGCGTCCCAGTAACATACAAGATATGGTTAAGAGAAGACACAGAACGTGTGATACGTGGTATAAGAAAGTTCCTCAAGCCATAAGAAAGAGGCTAGAAGAGGAGCTGCAAAACATGACAACAGATGGTATCATTTGGGAAATAGAAGAACCAAGAAATCGAGTTCACTCCTAGCAGTTGCAGAGAATAAAGGAAGGGGACTAAAGTGTGTATGGACCCTAAGGAGCTGAACACAATCATCAAAAGAGAACACACCCACTTACTCACAAGAAGTGAACTATTGTCTGAGATGGCAGAAGCTAAATTCTTCAGCAAATTAGAGGCATCAGCTGAATTTTGGCAAATCCCTTTGGACACTGAAAGCTCAAAGATCTGCACTTTCAACACACCATTTGCTTCCTAACACTGCCTTTCAGAATATGTTTGGCTCCAAAAGTATTTCCCCATAAAGTGAGCCAGATACTAGTGGGTCTAGCAGGCATGAAAATATACTTTGATGACATACTAATTTGGGGCAGCACTACCATTAAGCATCAGGAACAACTGAGGAATGTACTGGAAATTGCGAGAGCTAATAACCATAAACTGAATAAGGCCAAATGTCACTTTCAAACAATGGACATAATGTACCTGGGAAAGACATGGACTCCAAACAAAATCTTGCCTGATGAATCAAAGATTCAGACAATACCGAACATGCTGAGACCTGAAGATAAAAAGGGAATTCAAAGGCTGCTAGGCATTTTGAATTATGTCAGCAAATTCATACCTAACAATATAAGTCACACACATCTCCTCCACAAGGTCACTGAATGGGCATAGATAGCAGAGCATGAAAGAAAGTTTTGTGATTTAAAGCACATTCTGACATTAGCTTCAGTGTTGCAATATTTTGACCCACGGAAAGACATCAGGCTCTCCACAGATGCCTTGAAAGGAAGGCTGGGAGCAGTACTATTGCAGTATCATGACACTGATTGGTTGCTGCTCTCACATGCATCTAGTGTGATGACATCTGCAGAGAAGATGTAAGCACAAATTGAAGAAGAGACGCTAGATTTGGCATATAGGTGTACAAGATTTCATGACTTTTCTCTATGGTCATAGTTTCAAAGCAGAATCTGATCATAAACCTCTGATGGCAATACATTAAAAGAGACTAGGAGAAGCACCACCCAGGATACAGGGACTATTTTAAAAATACAGTATTATTTGTGACCCTGGAGTTCCATCCTGGATGGCTTAGTAATGGCAGACACACGCTCAACAGTGTATGCTCCATCTGACAATACACAGCCTCGACAAGCAGTAAACATGCATGTGAACATGACAAAAGCCTCACATGCTGTATCTCCAGGGGTGTGGGACAAATTAGAGACAAATGACTAAAGATGAAATGCTGCAAGCAGTGATATAAGGAATAAGTCAAGAGGGGATGGGAATCAACACTGCCTACCTGCATATTCCCACTACAAAAATGAGCAGTCAGTGATCTCAGGAGTGCTCTTGGAGGGGACCCCAATTGTGGTTCCCACCATGGTGACAATGAAAATATTGGAATGAATACATGAAGGGCACCTGGGAAAGAGCAAATGAAAAAGGAGAGCTAGAGAAATTATATAAAATTACAGATTGTATTACAGACAAATAGTGACACTGAAGAAATGGTAGGCAGGTGCAGAATGTGTTAGAG
>NW_020670780.1:0-2883 GCF_002925995.2 Terrapene triunguis | reverse complement strand
CCGGGCAGGAGCCCTCTGTCGCGGCGAGGGGCTCAAACCTGAGCCCCCCGTCTCCCTCCCTTGCCAGCCCCCCTTTGCCCGCCGGGTGCCCGGGTGCCGGAGCTGACTCACCAGCTCCAGGATCCAGGCACCGCCGCCACCCCCTCCCTCCCAGACTTGCGCTGCCATGCTGCAAGTCTGGGAGGGAGGAGGAATGCTACGTGGTTGGGGAAGAGGTGGGGCCAGGGCGGGGGTTTGGGGAGGGAGCCAATGGGGGAGGGGGGGGGGGGCCGGGGCGGGGGGGGGGGGGGGCAGAGCTGGAGCGGAGCGCAACATTTCTTTTTTGTCCAGTGTCTCGACCAAACATCGGTCGGGACGCGGGAGAAAGCAGCAAAAATCAGGACAGTCCTGATAAAATCGGGACGTCTGGTCACCCTAACCTCTTTGTTCTTACTGTGGAAAATTACAGCAAAATGGAGCCTGGAGTCACATGGAACAGCCCCTGCATACTTTGCTGAGTCTGAAGGTATATTTGCCTTCTCTCAATGGGTCCATTGTATAGCTGATGGTCCTTAATGGGCCATCAAGCAGGCTAGGCAGAGCTAATCCCAGCTTGTCTGGGATGTCACCCAGAAGCATAGCATAAGTTTGCCATACAGACAGTACAGAGCCAATATTCATAACTTCAACTACAAAACTGATACATACATATAGGCAGCATAATCATAACCAGTAAACCATAACCTTGTCTTAGACACCCCACTTGACCCCCTTTATACAAGATTTGGGTGCCACTACAGGACCTTGGTTGCAACAATGATCTATATGGTCCCAGTTTATGTCAATAACGTCACAGGGCCCCAGGCAGTTGCCCTGCTTGCTACCCCCTAACGCCAGCCCTGGCTTTTGTATGCAGAGAGCCAGTATTGTGGCCCACATGGGCCATGGAGTTCTTATAGTATGTTGGGGGGGCCTCAGAAAGAAAAAGGTTGAGAACCCCTGGAGTAAGGGACCATCTGTCACAAAGGTGAGCTCACCTGTGTGGTGAGATATATGGGATGACCCAAGGGAACTGTCTGTGATTCCATGTTAATGCTGTTACAGTGCCTGAAGCGTTTACACTGGATACTTGGTTGGTGAAATCTACATATAGACCTCACAACCAATTTGGGGTTTGTTCCCTGCTTCTTACCAGTCTGCCTGAGGCAGGTGCTCATGCCCTCGAGTCACTGAAGACAGCGTTACAGAGACTTACGGGCACAACGCCACCAGCAGCAATTGGCAGCAATGCAGAGCAGGCTTTACAGTGACACAGTGTGGGCCAAATGGTCCATGGACTCAGTCAAGTCCCAGTTCTCCGCCAGTGCACGTCAGCATCCCGGCAACCTTCAAGGAGGAGGGTTGGGGGTGGGAAAGAGATAACAAAACACACCTTCTAGGGGTCACCCCTCAGGAAGTCAAGGTAACGGGCACTGTGGTGGCAGTAAAGGGGGAGAGGAGGGAGTGGGAGCAGGAGGGAGCAGCACCCTCAAAGGCAATGCTGCCAGTGGGTTGCCCCACCACATCAGGCATGGGGCTGATAGGGGGCCATTCCCTGGGCCTGGGTGCCTGTGAAGGGCTATATAAACCCCACGCTGGCACAGAAGGGGTTAAACTGCTTTAGTCTGGATTGGCCCAGCTCCTCCACACCTGCAAACCATGCCAGGACTGGAGCAGGAGGTAACAGGAGAGACCTACTCTACTCAGATGGGGGCAACCCTGGGAACAGTCTGTGGAGCATCTCCAGCCCCAAAGGGTATGTCTACACTACGGGATTAATCCGAATTTATATAATTTGAATTTGTAAAACAGATTGTATAAATTCGATTGTATGCGGCCACACTAAGCACATTAATTCGGCGGTGTGCGTCCATGTACCGGGGCTAGCGTCGATTTCTGGAGCGTTGCACTGTGGGTAGCTATCCCATAGTTCCCGCAGTCTCCCCTGCCCATTGGAATTCTGGGTTGAGATCCCAGTGCCTGATGGGACCAAAATATTGTCACAGGTGGTTCTGGGTACAGCCTCACCCCTCCCTCCCTCCCTGCATGAAAGCAACGGACTGCAGACAACCATTTCGCGCCTTTTTTCCTGGGTGAACACTGCAGACTCCATACCACGGCAAGCATGGAGCCCGCTCAGCTCAAGACAGCAGTCATGAACATTGTAAATATCTCGCGCCCTATCGTGCAGTCTATGCTGAACAAGAACCTGGAAAACCAGGCGGAGAGGAGCAGGCAACAGCAGCGCGGTGACGACAGTGATGAGGATATAGACATGGAATTCTATCGAACCGCAGGACCCGGTGCTTTGGAGATCATGATGTTAATGGGGCAGGTTATAGGCATGGAACGCCGATTCTGGGCCCGTGAAACAAGCACAGACTGGTGGGACCGCATAGTGTTGTGGGTGTGGGACGATTCCCAGTGGCTGCGGAACTTTCGCATGCGTAAGGGCACTTTCATGGAACTTTGTGACTTGCTTTCCCCTGCCCTGAAGCGCCAGAATACCAGGATGAGAGCAGCCCTCACAGTTGAGAAGCGAGTGGCAATAGCCCTGTGGAAGCTTGCAACGCCAGACAGCTACCGGTCAGTCGGGAATCAATTTGGAGTGGGCAAATCTACTGTGTGGGCTGCTGTGATGCAAGTAGCCAAAGCAATCACTGAGGTGCTGCTACACAAGCTCGTGACTCTGGGGGATGTGCAGGTCATAGTGGATGGCTTTGCTGCAATGGGATTCCCTAACTGTGGTGGGGCGATAGATAGAACCCACATCCCTATCTTGGCACCGGAGCACCAGGGTACCCAGTACGTAAACCGCAAGGGGTACTTTTCAATGGTGCTGCAAGCACTGGTGGATCACAAGGG
>NW_020670779.1:0-1884 GCF_002925995.2 Terrapene triunguis | reverse complement strand
AGCTGGGGCGGACAGGGGTGAGTGGGGGGCAGGGAGGGGGAATGCTGAAGGGGACAATGGGGTGGGGCACCGTGGGCGGGGCCAGGTGGGCGGGGCTGGTGCCAGGGGCGGGGCCAGTGGGCGGGGCTGGTGCCAGGGGGCGGGGCCAGGGCACTCACCTTGGTGTGCAGTTTCGCCAGTTGCTTCTCGTCCAGGTTGGTCTGTTTGTAAACCCGAGTCTTGTAGCGGAACTGGCCGGGGGGGAGGGGGAGGGGAAAGGGGCGGGGTCACCTCAGCTGGAGATGCTGACCCTGAGACCCCAGAGCCCCTCCCCCTCTCACATAGCCCCTCCCCTGTGCCTACGGCCTCGCTCGCAAAGCCTGCAGCCCCTCCCCTTCCCACAAGGCACCTCCCCCTTGTTTTCAGAGCCCCGCCTCCTCCCACAAAGCCCCTCCCCTTGTGCCCAGAACCCCCCTCCTCCCTCAACGCCCCTCCCCTTGCACCTGTAGCCTCTCCCCTTCCCACCAAGCCTCTCCCTCTGGTGCCCGGATGCCTCCCCCCGGGGCACCTCGAGGTAGGGCACGCCCTTCTCGAAGCTCTGGGGGTAGTCCCGCAGCAGCCGCTCCTCGTCCAGGAACTTGGCGTCCCGCCCGTTGGTGGCCGGCTGGAAGAGCCCGTAGTTCAACACATCCTTCAGGCTCTCGTTCAGGGTGCAGAGGATCTGCTGCTTGGCCACCCAGATGGCCGCGTCGGGGTTGAACCGCAGGCATTTCTGGGAAGGGGACGGGGGGGGAGAGAGTGGGCAGGGAGGCCTGAGTCCGCGGGGGTGGGGGGGCAGCGTGGAGCATGGCGATGCGACCACCTCTGGGGTGGGGGGATGCTTAGATGGGGACCCCTCCCCCGGCTCCGGGAAGCGGCCCCTCTGGGGCGGGGCCCAGAGGCTGAGTAGACAGGGACCCCTTGTTGGTGCTGGGCCGTGGCCCCTCTGCAGTGAGGAGCTAGTTATACGGGGACCCCTCACCTGGAGCTGAGATGCGGCTGGCTCTGGGGTGGGGAAGCGGGGATTGCGTATACGGGGACCCCTTGCCTGGTGATGAGACGTGGCCCCTCTGGGGTGGGGCGCTGGGGCTGGTTATACGGGGATCCCTCGCCGGGCACTGGGACGCGGCCCCTCTGGGTTGGGACGCGGGGGCTCCGTATACAGGGACCCCTCGCCTGGCGCTGAGACACGGCCCCTGTGGGGTGGGGCGCTGGGGCTGGGTATACGGGGACCCCTCGCCCGGCGCTAGGACGCGGACCCTGTGGGGTGGGACACGGGGGCTGCATATACGGGGACCCCTCGCCGGGCACTGGGACGCGGCCCCTCTGGGGTGGGACGCGGGGGCTCCATATACGGGGACCCCTCGCCCGGCGCTGGGACGCGGACCCTGTGGGGTGGGACACAGGGGCTGCATATACGGGGACCCCTCGCCGGGCGCTGGGACGCGGCCCCTCTGGGGTGGGACGCGGGGGCTCCGTATACGGGGACCCCTCGCCGGGCGCTGGGACGCGGCCCCTCTGGGGTGGGACGGTTTACAGGGGGCCCCTCGCCCGGTGCTGACTGTGAGGGAAGCGCCCCCCCTGCTGGGACCCCACCCCATTCCCTATAACTGTGGCCCCCTAGTTGGAGCCTGTCCCAGCCCCCCGCTGTTGCCCCCCACCCCCGAGGCCCAGGCAGGGGCCTAGGCAACCGGCAGTGCCAGCAGAAGCGGACCCGTCGCCAGGGAGATGAAAATGGGTGATCCATAGCAACCGTTTCCATGGTGCGCCCGTGAGCAGAGAGGGGATGGATTTGGGGGGCGGGAGCCCCCCCCAGTGCCCGGGGCAAGAATGGGGCCCACCTCCTGCCTGTGCGGGGGGGGGGGG
>NW_020670778.1:0-1587 GCF_002925995.2 Terrapene triunguis | reverse complement strand
ATATACAAGAGCAGGTCCATCCTATCTCAGTAGAGGGCATTAGCACACAGATATATGAGCCACTTTACAAGACTCAATTCATGTAACAGAGGGAAAGTATCACACTGAAGTAGGAAGCGATATTCCACTACTTCACATCTGGGAAACTCAACGAGAGCAGGATCCTGGGAAGTGCTTAATATCATGAGAAGGCTTCTGAGTGCTCTACTGGCCAGATGTCTCGATTTTATAGCAATAGTCCTGATATTCAGGGCTTTGTCTTGTATAGGTGACTGTTACCCCTCACCTGTCCTGACTTTTCACACTTGCTACAAAAATTATACAAAATTATAGCTGTCTCCTGGCTTCTGCTCAGAGGCAAGATTATTCCTTCCTGTATTCTCCCAGCTAGATATAAGACCACCACATACAACTGAGGTTTTTAAGTATGGCAGGTATAGATTTAAAAGCATGTAGTAAAAGAAAACTTTTATAGGTACAACGCAGCATGTGACTGACCAGGTCCTGCAGATAATTATAGTACAAGTCAAATATCTAGTTCCTCCTTCACTTCTGGTTAATAATCTTTGGAAAAAGCAACAGAGGGTCCTCTGGCACCTTTAAGACTAACAGAAGTATTGGGAGCATAAGCTTTCGTGGGTAAGAACCTCACTTGCATCTGAAGAAGTGAGGTTCTTACCCACGAAAGCTTATGCTCCCAATACTTCTGTTAGTCTTAAAGGTGCCACAGGACCCTCTGTTGCTTTTTACAGATTCAGACTAACACGGCCACCCCTCTAATCTTTGGAAAGTCATTCCTATCAAATCTATCCTTGCATGTAGTTTTATATGCTTGCTACCATTTTTGGGGCCTCTTACCAATATTGGTTTCAACACTATTACTGGCAGGGCCAACCTTTAGAGGATGTCAGTTTGCTGGAGACCCCGATTAGAAGAGAAAGCAAATTTTCCAGGCCTCTGGCGGAAGATCAGTTTATCAACGAGAAGACGTTTTATCCAGGCTGCCTGAATAGCACATCAAATGAACGGAGAGAGCTAAGATACACAGCTGGAAGATTTCCCTGCCAGTAATATCATTCACTGTCTTCATTTTCTCCTCTGTGAAAAATTCTTAAGCATCATTAGCCAGAAGTGGGGAAAAATTCTAAAAAAACCATTATCAGGATTCTAAACTAGGATGCAGAAACTTGATGACGATGAAACTGCCTCCCTGTTCCCACACCCCAGATATTGTGCCACGCATGGACAACATAAGTATGCCATTGTCAATCAGGGATTTTCACGTGGTACAGCCACTGGGATTTATAATGCAGTCTTCCTGCTGTAGTACTAGAATTGGAATAACTGTACTACCGCATGTCAGCTATAGGAAGAGAAGAACACGTACTTAAGCTTCCTAAGCGTGTAGTCCGAGATCTGATTCCCTCCCACCATCAATGCAACAGTTGCTAGAATAAATCAATAGTTGCACATTTAAATTCCCCCACACACACTTGGATCACACATGGTGGGAAGGGTGGGGAGGTTGGAGACATGGTGAGGTTTCTGGAAATTCTCTTTGCTTGCCTCTTGCCATGTAAGTTTGTT
>NW_020670777.1:0-1105 GCF_002925995.2 Terrapene triunguis | reverse complement strand
CTGAAGCCCTCACAAAATGCAGAGGCTTTTCTTAACCTGAGAACTGAAAAAGAGTCAGATACCCTGCATGGGTTTGAAAGTGACAAGAGCCTAGCGACTGACCAGAGCAGCATCAGGTTTGAAGTGACGAGGAGGGTCTGTGTAACGAAGTCTGCATTTCCACTGAGGACTCTTCCATTGCCAGGGTAGGGCTGGCGCAGGTCTGCCGCCCAGCACAGCAATGCTGAGAGGTGCCAGTGTAGACCCAACCCACTGCCCTCAGCCCCCACCATGACCCTGTTCCCTCAGCCTCCCCCGCAGTCCCCCCTGTACCTCCCACCCCGAACCTACTGCCCTCAGTCCCTGCCCTACCCCAAATCTCTTCTTCAGCCTCTCCCGTCATCCCACCCCCATCGCTCCCCCTGCTGTCCCACCCCCTCAACTTCCCCCCATTCCAGTCCTGCTCCCCTCTGTCTCATCCCCTCCAGACCCTGTCCCTCTCCCCAGCCCCCCGACCCTCCCCAGCCCAGCCCCATTGTCTCCCCCGCCCCGCTCTACAGAGCTCTCTACCCTGTCCCATTCATACTCCCCTCAGCCCCTACCCTGATCCCCCCATCCCAGTCCTGTCCCATTCCCCTTAGCCAGCCAGACTTCCCCAGTCCCAGTCCTGTCCCCCTCAGTTCCTCCACCCTGCTTCCCCTGCTCCATCCCCACACACCCACTGACTTCCTCGACCTCCCTCCCCCCAATCCCACTGCCTGGACCCACCCCCGTCCCACTCAGGACATGCAGGAAAAAGAAGCAATGGGCTTAAATTGTAGCAAGGGAGATTTAGGTTAGACATTAGGAAAAACTTCCTAACTGTAAAGGTAGTTAAGCACTGGACAAATTACCTAGAGAGGTTATGGAATAGCAGTCATTGGAGTTTTTTAAGAGGTTAGACAAACACCTGTCAAGGATGGTCTAGTGTTGTTATTACTCACTCCTGCCTCAGTGCAGGGGTTTGACTAGATGACCTGTTGATGTCCCTTCCAGTCCTACATTGCTGTGATTCACACTGAATTGCCTTGTGCCACTGTCTAGTAGTAGTGGCACACAGTTCTCTGACATGCAGGTTTATAAAATT
>NW_020670776.1:0-3158 GCF_002925995.2 Terrapene triunguis | reverse complement strand
CTTCTGCTTTACTGGCTGGCTGAGAGTCATGGTGAATCCCAGGACGCTGGGGGTGCAGGGCCCTGAGTCCCCCCATACTCCGTGACAACTGGTGGCAGCGGTGGGATCTACTGCACCCCGTGGACGGCGCTTCCTGCAGTAAGTGACTGGGGAGAAGTAAAACGAAGAGGGATTGACGGGGACCAGGCGTGCTGAAGAGTCAGAGAGAGACGGTTTTCACCCCTGGGAGTGTGTGACCAGCGAGAAGGACTTTTGCAGTAACAGGGTCCCCCGGGGGATCGCAGCGAGTGGTCCCAGGGGCGGAGGAGTCTGCAGCTCGACCCTGGCAGAGAGGTGGTGACCTCGAGAAGGGCTGGCACACTAGGGGTCTCCCTGGAAACTGTGGGGAGCGGTGAGCACACAGGCCTGTGACTGGCCAGCAGGAAGATGTATGCCAAGCGGCTTAAGAGTGACCTGGTGGAGCTGTGCAAGCAGAGGGGGGTGCGCATTGGGAAGCTCACCAAAGAACAGCTCATTGCCCAGCTGGAGAAGCGAGATCGCGCGAATGAACTGATCCCTGTCTCTGAGGGAAGCAGCCTGGCAGATGCAGCGCAGGCCCCAGTGTCTGTCCCAGCTGGGAGTGGTCAGCCGGCTGCTGAGGGCTTCCCGAGACCCCTCCTTCCTATGCCTAGGGGAAGAGTGGGGAGGAGCCCAGCAAATACCGAGGGCGCAGTGACCCCCCCGGCCAGCAGGGGATCCTCCCGGCCACGCTCGCCGGCCAGCAGGGGATCCTCCCGGCCACGTGCGGCATCCGTGGAGCGGAATGGGCTGGGATGGGAGATAGAGCTAAAACTGAGAGAGCTGAAGGATCGTGAACAACAGAGGCAGCATGAAGAGAGACAGAGGCGTCATGAACGGGAGGAGAATGAGAGACAGAGGCATCATGAACGGGAGGAGAATGAGAGACAGCGTCAGCAGGAACTGGAGCTGGCGAGGTTGAAGGGCCGCGCGACCCCGGCTGCGGTGAGTGAGGGGGGACCCAGGACTGCACGGAGCTTTGATAAGTGCATCCTGGCCCCACGTAAGGAGGGGGAGGACATGGATGACTTCCTGGATGCCTTTGAGATGGCCTGCGAGCTGCACCAGGTTGATCCTGCGGACAGACTCCGGGTTCTCACCCCCTTACTGGACCCCAAATCCGTGGCATTGTACCGCCAACTGGACGAGGCGGAGAAAGGGGACTACGAACTATTCAAAAAGGCCCTGCTACGTGAGTTTGGGCTGACTCCTGAGATGTACCGGGAAAGGTTCCGGAGTCAGGATAAAACCCCTGAGATCTCATATCTGCAACTAGCCGTCCGCATGGAGGGATACGCCAGCAAGTGGGCTGATGGGGCCCCGACGAAGGAGGACCTGGTTAAACTGCTGGTATTGGAGCAACTGTATGAGCGGTGCCCATCCGACCTGAGGCTGTGGTTGAGGGACAAAAAACCAGAGAACCCGCGACATGCCGGCCGGCTGGCCGATGAGTTTGTGAAGAGCCGGGCAGGGGCTGGCAGGGAGGAGTCCCAAAGGAGCAGGCCCGCTGCGATGCAGAGAGAGAGTCACCCGGGTACCTCCCAAAAGGGGGATGTGGGGAATCCCCTCCCATGGGGAATGCCCAGGGTCAGGGACCACCGACCGGCTCGAGGGGACACATGGGACATGGTCTGCTATCACTGTGACCAGAGAGGTCACATACGGGCCCAGTGCCCCAGACTCAGGGACAGACTGAGCAGACCAGACCCACAGAGGGTTGACTGGGTAGAGACCCAGCCGGGCAAGAGATGTACCGGGAAAGGTTCCGGAGTCAGGATAAAACCCCTGAGATCTCATATCTGCAACTAGCCGTCCGCATGGAGGGATACGCCAGCAAGTGGGCTGATGGGGCCCCGACGAAGGAGGACCTGGTTAAACTGCTGGTATTGGAGCAACTGTATGAGCGGTGCCCATCCGACCTGAGGCTGTGGTTGAGGGACAAAAAACCAGAGAACGGCACTCCCAGGGAAGGGGGGCTGGCAGAATACCACCTGCTAAGGAGGAAGGAGAGCTCCAGGCCAGCTCCTCTGGGGGGCTGGATGCTCTAGACTCAGGGTTTTTGGTTTATACGGTGGGCGCGGGGCGGTCCCTCCGGAGAGAGTACCTTGTTCCCCTGGAGGTGGATGGGAGGAAGGTCGATGGATACTGGGATACGGGCGCAGAGGTGACACTGGTCCGGCCCGAGGTGGTGGCCTCAGATCGGATGGTGCCCAACACCTTCCTGACTCTGACGGGGGTGGGTGGGACCCCATTCAAGGTACCTGTGGCGAGGGTACGCCTGAAGTGGGGGCCCAAGGAGGGCCCCAAGGACGTGGGGGTACACCCGTATTTGCCCACTGAGGTGTTGATGGGGGGGGACCTGGAGGACTGGCCAAGCAACCCCCAGAATGCACTGGTTGTGACCCGCAGTCAGAGCCGGCGAGGAGCACTGCGCCCTGACCTTGGGGAGGGTGCCTTGCCCGAGGCGCAGGACCCTAACCTGGTGGGGAGGGAACGCCCAGGGACACGGCTCAGGGAGGCTGCGGCTTCAGCCCCAGCCGGCGAGAGAGAGCAGGTGGCCATCCCTGTCCCAGCTGCTGAGTTCCAGGCCGAGGTGCAGAAAGATCCCTCCTTGCGGAAGATAAGGGACCTGGCCGACCTCGGTGCGGTACAGACCATGGGGAGAGGCTACCGGAAAAGGTTCCTGTGGGAGAAGGGGTTCCTGTACCGAGAATGGGCTCCCCCAGGGAAGATGGAGTCAGGGGGGATCAGGAGACAGCTGGTGGTACCCCAGAAGTATCGCCGCCAGCTGCTGTACCGGGCCCATGACATTCCCCTCTCAGGGCACCAGGGAACCTGGCGTACCCAGCAGAGGCTGCTACGGAGCTTTTACTGGCCTGGGGTCTTTGTTACTGTCCGGCAGTACTGCCGATCCTGTGACCCGTCAGAGAGGGAGGAAGGCCCGGGACAAGGGGAAAACGGCTTTAGGACCCTTGCCCAGCATAGAGGAGCCTTTCCAGAGGGTGGCCAAGGTTAAAAGGGGGGCTCTGAACCAAGAGAGCCCGAAGCACAGACCTCCAGACTGGAGTGCTGGGAGAAGACCCCAGCCCAGTTGGAACCCC
>NW_020670775.1:0-1566 GCF_002925995.2 Terrapene triunguis | reverse complement strand
CTTCTGCTTTACTGGCTGGCTGAGAGTCATGGTGAATCCCAGGACGCCGGGGGTGCAGGGCCCTGAGTCCCCCCATACTCCGTGACAGGTACTCAATGCTTTTTTTGCCTCTTCACAAACAAGGTGAGCTCCCAGACTACTGCACTGGGCAGCACGGTATGGGGAGGAGATGACCAGCTCTCTGTGGAGAAAGAAGTGGTTCAGGACTACACCTCTACCCCGATATAACACGAATTCGGATGTAACGCGGTAAAGCAGCGCTGTGGGGGGGGGGCGGGGCTGCACGCTCCGGCGGATCAAAGCATCAAAGCAAGTTCGATATAACGCGGTTTCACCTATAACGCAGTAAGATCTTTTTGGCTCCCGAGGACAGCATTATATTGGGGTAGAGGTGTATTTAGAAAAGCTGGACGAGCACACGTCCATGGGGTCGGATGCACTGCATCCGAAGAAGTGGGTTGTAGCCCACGAAAGCTTATGCTCTAATAAATTTGTTAGTCTCTAAGGTGCCACAAGTACTCCTGTTCTTACTGCATCCAAGGGTGCTAAACGAGTTGGTGGCTGATTTGATTGCAGAGCCGTTGGCCATTATCTTTGAAAACTCAAGGCGATCAGGGGAGGTCCCGGATGACTGGAAAAAGGCTAATGCCCATCTTTAAAAAAGGGAAGGAGGAGGATCTGGGGAACTACAGTCCAGTCAGCCTCACCTCAGTCCCTGGAAAAATCATGGAGCAGGTCCTCAAGGAATCAATTCTGAAGCACGTACAGGAAAGAAAAGTGATCAGGAACAGTCAGCATGGATTCACCAAGGGCTTGCCTGACTAGCCGAATTGCCTTCTATGACGAGATAACTGGCTCTGTGGATGAGGGGAAAGCAGTGGACGTGTTATTCCTTGACTTTAGCAAAGCTTTTGATACGGTCTCCCATAGTATTCTTGCCAGCAAGTTAAAGAACTATGGGCTGGATGAATGGACTATACGGTGGATAGAAAGCTGTCTAGATCGTCGGGCTCAACGGGTAGAGATCAATGGCTCCATGTCTAGTTGGCAGCCGGTATCAAGCGGAGTGCCCCAAGGGTTGGTCCTGGGGCCGGTTTTGTTCAATATCTTCATTAATGATCTGGATGATGGCATGGATTGCACTCTCAGCAAGTTTGCCGATGACACTAAACTGGGAGGAGTGGTAGATACGCTGGAGGGTAGGGATAGGATACAGAGGGACCTAGACAAATTAGAGGATTGGGCCAAAAGTAATCTGATGAGGTTCAACAAGGACAAGTGCAGAGTCCTGCACTTAGGACAGAAGAATCCCATGCACTGCTACAGGCTAGGGACCGAGTTGCTAGGCAGCAGTTCTGCAGAAAAGTACCTAGGGGTTACAGTGGACGAGAAGCTGGATATGAGTCAACAGTGCGCCCTTGTTGCCAGGAAGGCTAACGGCATTTTGGGCTGTAGAAGTAGGAGCATTGCCAGCAGATCGAGGGACGTGATCGTTCCCCTCTATTCAACATTGGTGAGGCCTCATCTGGAGTACTGTGTCCAGTTTTGGGCCCCACATTACAAGAA
>NW_020670774.1:0-1162 GCF_002925995.2 Terrapene triunguis | reverse complement strand
TTGTTAGTCTCTAAGGTGCCACAAGTACTCCTGTTCTATTATCAGTGCCTGTGAGTGTAATTTAAGCCATAGAACAGCCACACTGGGCTAGACCAAAGGCCCATCTAGCTCTGTATCTTGTCTTCTGACAGTAGCCAAAAGCAGGTGCCCCGAAAGCCACCACTGGGAGTTGAACCCAAGATCCCCTGTTTATGAAACAGGTGCTTTAGCCAGCTAAGCCATGGTGCCCATAAGCACCAGCTTTCCCCAGCGCTGGTGGTGTTAGGATATAGATATTCAGGCCTGTCTGCAAAGGCCTATACTTTAAGAATTTAGGTATATTCTTATCACTGAGCTAGTTATAGAGGTATAAAAGAAAGAATCAAAATCACTGTCTGCCGGTGTAAGGGCCTTCTCTTACTGTGACAGTCTGAGGCCTGGTTCTTAGGCTAAGGCCTTCAGCTAAGCAGCAGAGGCCAGCCATAAACTGGGAAGTGTATGGTCACATCCTCACATTCCAAACTAGTCACATTGAAATAAGGTGCTATTGGGCTTGATGGCGTCATTAGGCCTATATATGAACCAGAGTTCTTCCATGTTTAAACTCTGTTCTTCCATGTTTAACTTTAAGTGGCCTCAAAAGCCAAGGACAGGAATTGGAATGTGTAAATAGTCAGTTACCTATTACGACCTTGCTTATAACCAGGTCCTAAGCAATAATGATGAGGTTTGCATGTTTCTAGCTGGAGGAGGGGTAGTAAACTAGAGTAAATAGGACCCAATGATTGTTTAGAGGAATGTTACTAACAAGCTAGATTTATAGCCCTAGAATGATTTAACGGCTTAAATGTATAAACATGTCTTCGGTAGAAAGGGGAGGGGGAGTGGGGGGGGTGATACAGGGGGAGAGAAGGGAGGGCTTAATTGTAAAGTATAAGAAGAGAGAAGCTGCTTTGTTCTGTGTGCTCGATTTGAGATTTGCCTGTCTCCTTGCACCACTTTGAGATCTCAAATAAACCTTTGATTGTTTCTCCACCCCGGTATGTTTATTGGCGCGAAGCACGCCGGGCAACGAACCCCTGTTGCTTTGCCTCGGGCACCTCTGTGCCAGCAACAGGCTGTTAGGAATACAATCTTGTCCTGATATTCCTATCACCTCCAGAGAAAGGGAAGAGCCTAGAAG
>NW_020670773.1:0-2578 GCF_002925995.2 Terrapene triunguis | reverse complement strand
ATATGTTTTCTTTCTTATGGAGACGTGGCCCATCTGTGAATGAATCAGGAATTGGCCCAATCCTTTTTTGAGCTTTCCATCATCCAGATATCGCTTCCTTTTTAGAGATTTCACAAGCGTTCAGAAGACATTCCAATTCATCTTTCAGTTTCAAACGTGTCTGACATTGATTCTCTGACATCATTATTTCTGACTCAAGCATTTCCATCTTCGTCCACTTTTTGGTGTCATGAAATTTTGCCTTGACTTTGTCCTCTGCTGACAGTGGGGGTTGATGTCTAGGATCAAGATATATGTGTGAGAGAAACAGATCTCTCTGGGGTAGGAGTGGGTATCAGACAGTGCCGCGGAGGGGGCTGGCGGGAGACTTCAGTGGGGAAGGGAGTTTGGAGCTTGAACCCTGCCTCAAGTGGGGCAACTGGAGGGAGGAGCTGCCCCAGGGGTGGGGGTGATGGGAGGAGGCATGTCAAGGGGAGAGGTTTGGGGAGCCGTTACCTTTGCCCTTGGACTTGAAGAATTATTATGAACTTCAGGGCCCAGGGAGCATCCAACCACTTCTCTCCCCAGAGGTATCTCAGAGATGGATCATCTACCTCTGGGCCTCCTTCTGCCTCCCATGGTGTGCAGGCAGCTCCCAAGGTTTCCCTCTCCCTCCCTGCTCTTTTGGGCTGGCCCCCTTCTCTTCTCATTGTTCTGGGGCCATCACTAGCCCGCTACTCTGTTGTCTTCTCTTCAAATGAAAATAAGATCTCTGTAGGTTATTATTTTTTTTTTTACTTTATTGGCCTTTAAAATTGCTGATTCTTTCTTTTACCTGTTACCCCACACACACCGCCTTTTTTTTTTTTGGTTCAGTTCTGGTTCAGTCGGTAAAACAAATGCATGGGTGAGATTCGGTTCTGGTTCATGTACGAAATCCCAGATTGAACTGGGTCTCCGGTTCCGCTATGGGTCCAGAGGGGCAAATGAGATCAGCATCAGCCTGACTGTCCCTGGGGGCTGCGGGGGCAGCGCAGGGAGGCTCGGTCGTTAGCTGCCCCCAGCAGAGGCTCTGGTCATTGCTCAGGCCGAGGAGTCGGTGTCCGTCTCTCTTTGAGCTCAGGATACTGGAGCCCTGGAGCTCGCAGGGCTTCCTGGGGCAGATGCTGCTGCCTCTGCTGGGATCTGGGGGCCTGGGCTGAGGAGCTGCTGCTGCCAAGTGGGGTCTGTGCTGGGACAGACCATCACTATGATCCCAGACCAGCTGTGCCCAGCCAAGGGGGGACTTTCTCCTGGGTCTGCAACTATCCCCCTGGGGCAGCCCTGGGCTCTGCTGGTATCAGCTCCTGAGCCAGAGACTGCAGGTGATACGAGAGATCTGGGGTAAGTGCTGGGCCCAGGCAGGAAAGTGACTCTGCAGAAATGGCTCCTGCTCTCCCCATCTCTGCCCCGAGTGTCTGCGCGGCACAGAGCTGCTGCCCCAGCGCCCCCAGGCTCACCCCCGTTAGCAGTGGCTGTAGCTATTGGCGAGGAAACGCCCACGGGAATGCAGGACAGTGACCGGCTCTTCGTGCAGGAGGGAGAGGGGAGAGACTGGACGGGGCAGCTGGAGCAATCAGTGGGGAGGGAGGTTCCGGGCACCCAGCCTTGCCCAGCTCCATTCCCTGCAGCCCCCTGGGGCAGATTGACTTTCCTGGGAGAGGGGAGGAGCAGGGAGAGGAAAAGCCAGTTCCTGCCTCTGCCTGGTCCCTGCGCTACTGAGGGAATGGGCTGTTCTGGGGACAGTGTCGGGGGATCCCCCAAAGCGGCTCCTTTGATTCTGCTCTTTTCTGGCGTTTGGCTCAGACATTCTGTTCCTGGGAGAGTGTAATAGCGTCTGGTGGGTTTAGTCCCGGGGAAGAGGTCAGGTCTGTGCTGTAATAATGTCACTGAGGCTTCTCCTAGCATGGCAGAGTCTAGAGTGTCTGTCTACAGGGACAGAGCCTGGGGGAATCGGGGTGTGAAATGGACTAACACTCATTCAGAAACCTCCCGAATTTCCCTTCTCGCCCTGACAGGCTGCAGAATAACGACCCCGTTTTGCTCCAGACCGTCCCATCTTCCTAGGGGCCGGGGAAGGGAAATGGCTGTGGTGGATCCAGCTCAGGTAGGGGATTTTGGGGGAGCTGCTGGGGAGGGTTGTTGTAGAGGGGGAGGGTCAGGAAACACTCAGGTTGAGGTTTGGGGGGACAGGGACTGATAAACCTGCTGGGACATGCTCAGCCTATGGCCTGGTTTATGAACAGACCCATTGGGAGCGTGTGAACATTCCCCCATTTCTGAAACTGGAAACACCCCCCTGGACAGGGCTGGGAAAACAGAGCAGAGCACTGGAGCCTGAACCCCCTAGGCAGAGACTGCAGTGAATACAAAGGGGAGGTGCTGGGATTCCTGTCCCTGTTCTCTGCCCAGAGCTCTGCCTCCCACATCACCCTGTGCCTAGTAGGTGGGTGGGAAATGAGAAGACCCTGCCCTCCTCTGTCTGCTGGGAGGGACAAGGAGCACTACAGGCTGAGCTAGCCAGGCTTTTTGAAAGCCTTTACACCTCCCCCACAAGGGC
>NW_020670772.1:0-3452 GCF_002925995.2 Terrapene triunguis | reverse complement strand
GGGGGCCCCAGCGGCAGCAGCCGAGGCCCGGGGGGCTGGCAAGGCAGCGCCCGCAATTCACTCCTGTTGCTGGGCTGGGCCCCGGCTCGCTCCGCCTGGCACCTCCTGGGCCCTGGCAAGCTGGAGTCCCTGGGTCTGGCCAGGGGCTCTGGCTCTTATTCATGTCTTGTGGCATCACCCCCGGCCCCCAGCAGGGACGTGGGGCCAAGGGGTCCATGCCCAGGGGCCCAGGGATTTCATAGAGGATGGATCTAGACTGTTCTCAGTGGTCGCTATACATAAGAAGCCTCCCAACAAATCATTTTGGGAACAAGTCCAAAACAATGGCTCACTTCCAGGCCCCAGGCAGTACCATCACAGCTGTTTTGTCACTGCTGAGAGCCTAGAGATTAAAAGGGACACGAAATGGTTAAAAGAATAGTCTAGAGAGAAAGAGAAGGGGGTGTTGAGGATGTAATGGTCTCAAGTTGTACTGGGGGAGGTTTAGGTTGGATATTAGGAAAAACTTTTTCACTAGGAGTGTGGTGAAGCACTGGACTGGGTTCTCTAGGGAGGTGGTGGAATCTCCTTCCTAGAGGTTTTTAAGGTCAGGCTTGACAAAGTTGGGGTTTGAGTAGTTGGTAGGGTAGAGTAGTTGGGGTTGGTCCTGCTTTGAGCAGGGGGTTGGAGTAGATACCTCCTGAGGTCCCTTCCAACCCTGATATTCTATGATTCTATGACCTCACTGTGCATTTCCATCCACTGCAGACCATGTTTGTGTTGTGTAACTCAGGAGCTGGTAGCCAGTTAATGCAAATCAAAGGACAGTGGGAGTGGTAGAAACTCAATTCTACTTTATTATTTCAAAGGACAAACAAAGACAGACTCCTTTCCCCATCCCCAGCCCAGCCCACTGCTGCCCCCACTGCTGCGGCCCCAGCGACAGCAGCATTTATAAATGGGTAGAAAAGTGCAGAGAAGCCATGAGCGACGCTGGGACCCAGGAACAAAAGCCTCACGGTGACAGCAGGAAATCCAAGGAGCTCAGCTGAGAGGGGTGAATGTGGGGGGAGTGGGCAGAGGGAGTCTCTCTTGTCCTGACACAGGAGTAGATGTGGAGTGGGCGACCAGGGGGGCTTTAAGCTCCTCCTTTTCCTCTGGCCTCAGTGACGTGGGAGGGCCTGGCTTCAAGGCTGGCTCCGACTGCTGACATCCCAGCACCCTCCTGCCTGTGCCCATCCTCGTCATCTCAGCAGTCGAGAGACGCTGCCCCCTCCCTGCGTCATTCTTCTTGGAGTGTCATTCATGACCCTTTAGAGTTTAGTGTCGGCTTCTAGTCTCTCAGGCTTTGACGCAGGGAGTTCACAGCTCTGAGCCTCGGCTCGTTCTGGCTCTGAAGAGCAAACGCAGCAGTTTCCCAGCTCTGTCCCCCACTTCCCCACTCCTGACTGTATCAGGCAGTAACTTCATTCCCTGTCTCAGTCTCTGCCCCTCGGAGCGTGACTCCAGCTCGCACCCTCGGTGTCTGTGCTGAGAGATCGATCACAGTCCTTCTTCAAACACCACAAATCTCATGACAAAGGGTTAGACAAAAATTAAAAAAAAAAAATTAAAGAAAAGACTCTTCCAGCAAATGATCATTGGTCTCATGAAGTCCTCAACAAATCTGAGCTACCTCCTGTCAAACTAGACTAATATGGGAGTGTGCGACTAAGCGGCCGTCCCAAAGAGAGAAAAACCCCTGTGGCAAGTGACCCTTTGGGAGGTGGAGAGGTAGGATGAGGAGAGGATAAAACTCTCCATTGCTGGCCAGAGGTTGCTGTGTCAGGATGGAGGGTGATGGTGAAGGGGGAAGGAGGGAATCCCTTGGACTCACCCCATCACCCTCCAATAGCATGGAGGGAAAGCACCACATTTTACTGTCCCACTATTTTATCATCTAGTTAATTCTGGTCCATAAGGTAGAAAGTGTACAAACAATAAATGCTTTTCCCCACGGCCTGGAGCAAGGTGACAATCTCTGGGACCGAGACAATCCGGCCCCAAAGGGGGAATTCAGGGACTAGCAGTCACTCTGCTAACGGGGGGGTGAGAACACATGAGATGCTCAGGGTCAGTTTCCACTAGGAAATCTGGTGGAGCGTCACAGGGATGTGCTGGCTCATCCCGACCACATTTCCTACCACAGAGGGAACCTCCGAGGATGATGCTGTGGAGGCACAGGTGGGATCTCTGGGCCTCCCGTAAAAGCCCCTGGGGAAATTAGCTCCTCTCCTTGGTGCTTTCTGAATGCAGAGGGGGCAGGGAGAAGGTAGAGAGGGAATGAATGACCAGAGGCAGCACCTCTCCCCCCCGCACTCTCCCTCTCCTCTTAATCGCATGATCCCCAAACACTAGATAGCCCCAGCCCCCAGCTCGCTCTGCGTCCCAACTCCACCAGCCCCAACCATTCCATCCACCGTTTCTCCACAAACCCTCCTCCTGCTCCCTCAATATCGGATCTAGCAGATACCAGCCCTGAGGGATTTACGGAGGGGCAGAGTTACCAGCTTTCCTGGACACTCCCCTTCCAGGGAACAGCTCCAGGTCAGTGGGGGAGCCCAGCTCAGGGGCTGATGGAAGATAGGGGGTGGGGACAAGTGTCTAGCGGGAAGGTGGGGCCTGACCCAAGTTTCCCTCTCAATCTCCATGGAAGGGGGATCCGGTCTGGGAAGGGAGGGGGGAATTTGAGCCAGGGACAGGGAGTGTCTGGAGAGTTTCTGTCTCTTCCTTCTCTCCCCTTTGGCCCATCAGCTCAGCAGCCAGGGCTGCAGTCGGCAGGAGGTGCTGATTGGGGGTCCTCTCCTCTGGCTGGGGTTTGCTTAGACCAGGCAGAGCGAGAGTCATTGACCAGTTGATGCTCAGGTGCTGCTGTGTCCTCCCCCCAGCGCTGGACAGCTGGATCCCTGGGAGCCAAATGCCACTCACCTGAGCGTGGGAATGAGGAAACGGAGTTCTTACTATGGCCGCCCTCGTCAGGGCATTGAAAGAATTTCCCTCTGGTGTGGGGGAATCTCTGATGTCCAAGCTCTAATATTAGTGTTTTACACACCAGCTAATGAAATCTAAGAGGTTTCTTCCCTGTGGGATTGGCTGATGTTGACCGCTGTGGATTCTCCGATATCTAGTAAGCGTTGAGTGGTCACTGAAGCTTTTCCCACAGTCGAGGCCTGTACAGTGTTTCTCTCCTGTGTGGGTCTCTCCAGGGCAGATCGCTCAGGGGAACCATTCCCACCTCAAGGCATTTCTCTGGCCTCTCTCCGGTGTGCAGTCTCTGATCTGTAATAAGCTGTGATCGCCGACTCAAGCTTTTCCCACCGTCCAAACATTTATATGGCCTCTCGCCTGTGTGAGTTTTCTGATGTCTACTAAGTTCTGCCCCACAGGCTGCTCCCCACCTGCTATTCCAGCCCTGGGACCTTCACCCCCCCCCC
>NW_020670771.1:0-2854 GCF_002925995.2 Terrapene triunguis | reverse complement strand
AGGAGAGCCCCTGCTGAGTGGGGGGTGGGGAGGAATCCAGAGCCTTAGGCCTTGGCTACACTTGCAAGTTACAGCGCTGTAAAGCCTCCCCCAGCGCTGTAACTCACTCCACGTCCACACTGGCAGGGCACTTGAAGCGCTGTATGTCCCTGGAAAAACGACAAGGAGTCTGGTGGCACCTTAAAGACTAACAGATTTATTTGGGCATAAGCTTTCGTGAGTAAAAACCTCACTTCTTCAGATGCATAGAGTGAAAGTTACAGATGCAGGCATTATATACTGACACATGGAGAGCAGGGAGTTACTTCGCAAGTGGAGAACCAGTGTTGACAGGGCCAATTCAATCAGGGTGGATGTAGTCCACTCCCAATAATAGATGAGGAGGTGTCAATTCCAGGAGAGGAAAAGCTGCTTCTGTAATGAGCCAGCCACTCCCAGTCCCTATTGAAGCCCAGATTAATGGTGTTGAATTTGCAAATGAATTTTAGTTCTGCTGTTTCTCTTTGAAGTCTGTTTCTGAAGTTTTTTTGTTCAATGATAGTGACTTTTAAATCTGTAATAGAATGACCAGGGAGATTGAAGTGTTCACTTACTGGCTTATGTATGTTACCATTCCTGATGTCCGATTTGTGTCCATTTATTCTTTTGCGGAGGGACTGTCCGGTTTGGCCAATGTACATGGCAGAGGGGCATTGCTGGCACATGATGGCATATATAACATTAGTGGATGTGCAGGTGAATGAGCCCTTGATGGTGTGGCTGATGTGGTTGGGTCCTCTGATGCTGTTGCCAGAGTAGATATGGGGACAGAGTAGGCAACGAGGTTTGCTACAGGGATAGGTTCCTGGGTTGGTGTTTCTGTGGTGTGGTGTGTAGTTGCTGGTGAGTATTTGCTTCAGGTTGGGGGGTTGTCTGTAAGCGAGGACTGGCCTGCCTCCCAAGGTCTGTGAGAGTGAGGGATCATTTTCCAGGATAGGTTGTAGATCGTGGATAATGCGCTGGAGAGGTTTTAGCTGAGGGCTGTATGTGATGGCCAGTGGTGTTCTGTTATTGTCCTTGTTGGGCCTGTCCTGTAGTAGGTGATTTCTGGGTACCTGTCTTGCTCTGTCAATCTGTTTCCTCACTTCCCCAGGTGGGTATTATAGTTTTACGAATGCTTGATAAAGATCTTGTAGGTGTTTGTCTCTGTCTGAGGAGTTGGAGCAAATTCGGTTGTATCTTAGGGCTTGGCTGTAGACAATGGATCGTGTGATGTGTCTTGGATGGAAGCTGGAGGCATGTAGGTACGTATAGCGGTCAGTAGGTTTCCGGTATAGGGTGGTGTTTATGTGACCATCATTTATTTGCACTGTAGTGTCCAGGAAGTGGATCTCTTGTGTGGACTGGTCCAGGCTGAGGTTGATGGTGGGGTGGAAATTGTTGAAGTCCAGGTGGAATTCTTCAAGGGCCTCCTTTCCGTGGGTCCATATGATGAAGATGTCATCAATGTAGCGCAAGTAGAGGAGGGGCATTAGGGGACGAGAGCTGAGGAAGCGTTGTTCTAAGTCAGCCATAAAAATGTTGGCATACTGTGTGGCCATGCGGGTACCCATAGCAGTGCCACTGACTTGAAGGTATAAGTTGTCCCCAAATCTGAAGTGGTTGTGGGTGAGAACAAAGTCACAAAGCTCAGCCACCAGGCTTGCTGTGGTCTCATCAGGGATACTGTATGTCCCTGGGTACACCGCGGCAGGTAGTCCACATCTCCGAGAGGAATAACAGCTGCAGCGGAGTGGCTATGACTCACAGGTGTGAGTGTAAACACTTGCAGAGCTGTACTAATCACCTTGTCAAGTGGCCAATCCTCTCCATTGTTGTGACCCGCTGCAGGAATGCGGAAGTGCCGGTTTCAAAGCTCCTACCACAGAGAAAAACAAACAGTTTGCAGCTTGCTTTGAGTGAGTGAATGAATGAGCAGGGGGCCGGGAGTTCGGAACTTGCAAAATAGAGAGCTGACATGCTCCAAAAAGCACTCTCTCTCCCCCCACACTCCCTGTCACAATCCACCCCCCCCCCGTTTTGAAAAGCACGTTGCAGCCACATGAATGCTGGGATAGCTGCCCATAATGCACCGCTCCCAACACAGCTGCAAATGTTACAAGTGTGGCCACACCACTGCGCTGGCAGCTGTCAGTGTGGACAGACTGCAGCGCTTTTCCCTACTCAGCTGTACGAAGACAGGTTTACCTCACAGCGCTGTACAGCTGCAAGTGTAGCCAAGGCCTTACTGTCTGCAGCGTGGCTGGAGGAGGAGGGAGGAGACAGAAACCAATGTGACAGTGAGTTTTCCCCTTCCACCTGCTTTTATTAGCTCTGGATTTAAGCTGTGCAGCCAAATGCTTGTATTTGTTGTGTATATTAGTATTGGAGAGATCCCCTCATCCCGGGGGCAGAAAAGAACTGCCCCTGCCATGGTCACACACACCCTCCCCCCAGCAACTGTGAGTGAAATTAACAAGGATGCCAGAAACCGCTCCTAACCCCGGGGGCTGAACCACGCAGGGGAACAGCTGAGATTAAACTGTTCTTATGCAGGGGGCAGGCTTCTCCCTCCCTCAGCCAGTCTCCTTTTCTTACCGGTCCTCCGTACCGGCCCGTACAGGCTTACTTTCACCTCTGGCCTCGGTGCGACTAAATCTCCGCACCTAGACAGCTGGCCCATCCGCTGCACCCCGATCCCCCATGCCTGAGCCTCCCTGCCAAACTCCGGCACCTGGCTCCATAGAATTAAGTCTCACACCTCGCTGGGGACTCGACTTCTTGTGCCGAGAGTGTCTCTGTCCCCTCAGTAGATGACCTGAGAAACACAGTGTCC
>NW_020670770.1:0-1297 GCF_002925995.2 Terrapene triunguis | reverse complement strand
TCTTGCTAACAAACTGTCATGCATTGCAGTTCTTTTCTGACAGTTCTGTTTCTGTTTCCACAACCCCCCCTTTTGTACTTCTAGTACAACAAACATTCTTAAATCTCTATTTGCATTAAGTCCTGGACTTCAGATTCTACATCAGATGCTTCAATCTTAGGGGTTCTGATTGGATGTAATGACAATGCATGATTAGCATAAACATAAAAGGTATTACTATTATTACATCTTTTACAACAATAATAACATAATCCTAAGCTAACTAGTAGCAACACAAGCAATAACATTCCCATAGCAATAATATAATGGGGCTGTTGTACAGTCTTAGTCATAAAGCACAATACATCATACTTAGTACATAAAGTGGATACTCTATAAGCAGTCTGAAAAGCATACTTTTCAACTTGATATATATTTTGAAGCATGTGAATTTGCCCTTGTACTTCAGAGATTTTTTTTGAATCTCTGGTAACAGTGAAAACAAATTCTGAAATCTATCAGGTACTAAACTAGTCCAATTAAAGGGTATCTGGAACCTAAGGGCTACTTGGAAAACTCTACCTGCAGGCCAGTAAATAATATGATTGCCTGCAGTGGTAATAAGCTTAAAATGCATGTCTTGTAATGTGGTGTCATTAACATACACACAGCTATCATTAGCTTGAAAAAGTAAGTGTCCTGTCAGGGTAGTTCCTTGTCCCCTACCCTCCCAGCAAACGTAGTCATAAACAGTGACAACTTCTCCTGGCTTCAGTTTACGGATACACTGAAGCTGTGGGGGTTCTAATGGCCAAAATGTCCATTGACTCCCTAACCCCATCCAAATGTCAGGTGTAATTCCAGGAGCACTGACTAAAAATCGATTGGGCATACCAGGAGGTCTAATTTCCCAGATGTCTTGGTGAATTACCCAATCCCACATGCATCCTCCCCATGGACCCGGCAGGATTCGGTATGTGGGAGCCCACACCCCCTTTACCGGTCCATATGCTCGGAAGGAGCATTGAGAACGTCCGCACTTCCACCCAGAAAGTCTCCAAGTATGTCTCCATGCCACAGATCAGATGGTACTCCTGATGTTTCTGTAAGGGCAGTGGGCCAAGCCTGATGTTCTAGATCATTCCGAATGGCCATCAGCTAGTCATTCAGGAAATCCTGAATCTCTGAACATGCTAGATCCCACTGCAATGCCTTCCCAGTCTCAGTGATATTCAATACCATCTCTGTCAGCAACTTCTGGGTCATTGATATTAATTGCAATAAGGTACAGGTCACATTATTAGTCACTGGAATAATT
>NW_020670769.1:0-8235 GCF_002925995.2 Terrapene triunguis | reverse complement strand
TTCAGCAGGGAGCCCTAGAGCTCAGTGGCTGGAGCGCTGCGTTTGTCACTGACGCTTGGGGAGCTCCAATATCACTGGGCTCCTGTGCCAGCAAGTCAAACGAAAGGAATGATTTCCTCATTTGACAATCCTGGGCTTGTGTGAGGGGGTGTCCACACTGCACACTGAGCCTGTCTCTGTGTGGCCTGGGCTTGGTGACTTGTGTTGCCAATCCGGTGTTTGAGCATCCAGACTGCAGTGGAAACTCAGGCCTCAGGCAGTGTCTATCCTACCGCAGTAAGTCGTCCTAAGTGACGCTGCTCCAGCTACATGAATAACACAGCTGGATTCGACGTAGCTTAGGTCGACTTACTGCTGTGTCTACTCTGTGCTGGGCCGACGGGAGACTTACCTTACTCCTGGCGTTCCCGGTGTAGTCCCAGAGTCGCCCGGAGAGCGCTCCACTGTCGATTTAGTGGGTCTTCACTAGACCCCCACTAAATCGACCCCCGGGGGATCGATCGCAGCAGACAGCCTCACAGCTGTGCTGCGCATCCAACCTGCACTACTCAGCCCCGAGTCAGAAATTCAGCTCCTGTGGGGTGTGGCCCCCTCCTCAGCTCCCCGAGTCCCCAGTGATTTCTGCCATCACTTGTCTCCAGCCTGTTTGTGTCCATACGCTCCCCGCGGGGAGGCTGTGAGTGGTCTAGTTACAAGCTCTGATTGCTCAGGCCTGTCAGGGAAGGCGAGCTCCGGGGAACATTGACACTGGAGATCCCCCAGAGGAAGCACAGGCAGTGGGTATAATAGGCGGGGAGGCTAAGCCTCCCCTGGCACAGCCGCCAACCAGGCCCCGGATGCCTGGGCCCCGGTGGCCCCTCCTGTGCTCCATCTCTTCCTGTATCTGCTTAGCCCCTTCTCCCAGCCCCCATCGCCCACCGCTGCCTGGCTGAGTTCCCCCTCTCATGCACTACACCCCCGCTCTGTGGGGTCCCTTCCGCTCACCTCCTCTCCTCCACTCCCTCCCCCGCTTTCCCATGGGTCAGTCCTGGGGCTGGTTTTATTCAACATCTTCATTAATGATCTGGATGATGGGATGGATTGCACCCTCAGCAAGTTCGCAGATGACACTAAGCTGGGGGGAGAGGTAGATACCCTGGAGGGTAGGGATAGGGTCCAGAGTGACCTACACAAATTGGGATTGGGCCAAAAAAAATCTGATGAGGTTCAACAAGAACAAGTGCAGAGTCCTGCATTTTGGACGGAAGAATCCCATGCCCCGCTACAGGCTGGGGACTGACTGGCTAAGCAGCAGTTCTGCAGAAAGGGACCTGAGGATTACAATGCACAAGAAGCTGGATTTGAGTCAGCAGTGTGCCCTTGTTGCCAAGAAGGCTAACGGCATATTGGGCTGCATTAGTAGGAGCATTGCCAGCAGATCGAGGGAGGTGATCATTCCCCTCTATTCGGCACTAGTGAGGCCACACCTGGAGTATTGTGTCCAGTTTGGGGCCCCTCACTACAGAAAGGATGTGGACAAATTGGAGAGAGTCCAGCGGAGGGGAAGGAAAATGATTAGGGGGCTGGGGCATATGACGTATGAGGATTGGCTGAGGGAACTGGGCTTATTTAGTCTACAGAAGAGAAGAGTGAGGGGGGATTTGATAGCTGCTTTCAACTACCTGAAAGGGGGGTTCCAAAGAGGATGGAGCTCGGCTGTTCTCAGTGGTGGCAGATGACAGAACAAGGAGCAATGGTCTCAAGTTGCAGTGGGGGAGGTCTAGGTTGGATATTAGGAAACACTATTTCACTAGGAGGGTGGTGAAGCACTGGACTGGGTTCCCTAGGGAGGTGGTGGAATCTCCATCCTTAGAGGTTTTTAAGGTCAGGCTTGACAAAGCCCTGGCTGGGATGATTTAGTTGGGGATTGGTCCTGCCATGAGCAGGGGGTTGGACTAGATACCTCCTGAGGTCCCTTCCAACCCTGATATTCTATGATTCTATCAGTCCTTTGTCCATCCCCTCAGTAGGCACCGACTTCCCCTCTGGCCAGTGGGTGCTCAACTCCCGCTCTGCCCCAGGCCCCGCCCCCACTCCACCCCTTCCCCAAAGCTCCGCCCCACCTTTTCCCGCCCCTGCTCTGCCCCGGCCGAACCCCCAAATCAACCCCTTCCTCTAACCCCCGGCCCCCTCTCTTCTTGCCCCTGCTCCACCTCCGTCCCGCTTCTATCCCACCCCTTCCCCCAACGCCCACCCCGCCTCTTCCCCATCTCCTCCTCCAAGTATGCCATGTCCCCGTTCCTCCCCTACCCTCCCGGAGCATCCTGAATTCCATGAAAGAGCTGTTTTGCAGTGGGCAGGAAGTGCTGGGAGGGAGCGGGAGGAGTTGCTCAGTGGGGCCGCTGGCGGGCGAGATGCACTGCGGGCAGGGCAGAGCTTGGCTGCCAGTGGGTGCTAAACACCCACTAATTTTTCCTTGTGGGTGCTCTAGGCTCCCAGATTCTTTTCCTGCTCATTAGATCGCACATGACAGGTTGGTGTCTCCTTTTCCTAGGGCAGGGGTGGCCAACCTGTGCCTCCGGAGCCACATGCGGTTCTTCAGAGGTTACTTTGCGGCTCCGTGCATAGGCGCTGACTCCGAGGCTGGAGCTACAGATGCTAACTTTCCAATATGCTGTGGGGTGCTCACTGCTCAACCCCCTGCTCTGCCCCAGGTCCTGCCACCACCCCACCCCTTCACCCAAGGCTCCTGCCCCTTCCCCCGAGCCTGCCATGCCCTCGCTCCTCCCCCCTCCTCACCAGAGCCTCCTGCGCACTGCAAAACAGCTGATTGTGGCGGGTGGGGGGAGTGGGAGGCGGTGATTGGCGGGGCTGGCGGTGGGCGGGAGGTGCTGGGGGCTGGAGGGGGTTAGTGGATGGGGGGTTGCTGACATAGTCCTGTGGCTCTTTGGCAATGTTCATTGGTAAATTCTGGCTCCTTCTCAGGCTCAGGTTGGCCACCCCTGTCCTAGGGACTGGTGGGGGCCAGCGTTGCAACAGTCAGTTCTCAACGTTCCGTTTTGATTTGAATGTGGGCATCTTTCAGTTCCCCTTCTGCGTCAGCCTTCCACGTTCTCTGGAGGCAGATTTTCATTATTTGATCTTTCAGCAGACGAGTATGGGTGAATTTCCATGGATAGAACCTAAAGGGAAGATAACAAAACTCGTGTAGAATTTAGATTGATATCTCCATAAATAGTATTTCCCTTGGAGTTGCCTCAATACACTCCTTGCCTTCAAGTTGTGAATCTAAACCTTTTGTCTCATGTAATGATTGGCTAATGTATGTGTATTGAGACAATATCTATCTGTTTACATGATTGAAACACACATAAATGAGATCAAATAATGCAGAAGAAATAAATCTTAAGCTATTGAAAGTGATACAGCTCCACTCCCATCCCCTGGCCGTCATCTTGGCAGTTCTCTCAGAAATAATCTCATGGAGATAGACTTCAAAACTCTCTACAAATTCTACTATGCCCCCATTGGGCTATATACAATAGATGTGTAAATTCCCCCCTGCAATTCCTTTCCAGGAACAGGGTTTAAATAAACTGTAGCCTACATTGGTCATGGGTCTCGGTGTGATTTCTTTGTTATTCTGTAGGTGGCACAACTTCTGACTGGATGTTATAAATAGTATGGGAAATTCTACATTTAAAGTTTACTGGTTATTTTCCCCACGCTACTAAAATCCAGATATTGAAATAGCTGAGAATAAGTCAACATATTTGCAGCTGCTAATCCATCCTTCCAGACCCTCAAACCTTCTCAATGACAATCTTTTGTTCCTTTTCCTGGGTTCTCTGGGAACAGAGGTTTGTTGGTTTTCAGCTTGGCCCTATCTGTTCCCAGAGTCCCAACATTCTGTGCACAAAGGAGTGGGGTTAATAATGAAGCAGTTTTGCAACTAGACCCAGGCAATGACCAAAGAAAATAGAAATTGACCTTTGCTGTTTCCATGTCTGCCCAATAGCAGAGGAGGCGTGAGATCCATGGGGTGAGAGTCAGGCTAGGAAATGTAGCCAGCGACTGTGCTAGGATGGGAGGAATTACAGATCTGGTGGATGGAGGTTTCCTGTTAGAGAACAAAAGGGGAGAACCTGTGATGTGCTCTGTCCAAGGAAGGTTATGAGAAAGAGGGAACAGGGATCCTGGTGCCTCTCCCCAAGGAAACCTCAGACAAAGCATCTCCTCTTGGACAGGAGCAGCAACCTTCACACTAGCAGTTACAGCCAACTTTAGGTTCATAAATTCATAGTTTCAAAGGCTCTAAGGCCAGCCCTGATCATCTAGTCTGACCCCCTGCATAACTCAGGCCCTAGAACGTCCCCAGAAGAATTCCTGTTTCACCATGGTCCCATGTGTCTTCACCTTCAGCTGGGGGTAGAGTTCAGGGGTAGAGTGTTTGACTGCAGATCGAGTGGTCCTTGGTTCACATCCTAGTGCCCCCTTTGAAGTCTTTGTTAATAAGCAGCAGGTTTCACACAAACAAAAGGAAGTATTTTTTCAAGCAACGCACAGTTAACCAGTGGAACTCTTTGCCGGAGGACGTTGTGAAGGCCAAGACTGTAACAGATTTCAAAAATGACCTCGATAAATTTATGCAGGAGAGGTCCATTAATGGCTATTAGCCAGGATGGGTAGGGATGGTGTCCCTAACCTCTGTTTGCTAGGAGCCGGAAATGAGCAACAGGAATGGATCACTTGATGATTCCCTGTTCATTCTCTCTGGGGCACTGGCTACTGTTGGAAGACAGGATACTGGGCTAGATGGACCTTTGGTTTGACCCAGTCTGGGCGGTCTTGTGTTGCTTATGTTCTTGGTTGTATGAACCAGTGCTGGCTATTAGAGGAGCAGATGGCTTCAAAAGACCAGTCTCTTGGATCTGTGAATCCTGGGCAAACTAATTCCCTTCCTTTAGAGAATGACAGAAAAACCCATTTTCTCCTTCTTTCTACTCCAGGCTTCGTTCCTTTTTCCAAAGACTCGCCTCTAGGTTGCAGAGAGAGATCTACGTGCACAAAGTGTTCGTCCAACCTGCAGCAATTGAGGCATGCTCTGTCCTCAGCCAGCAAGAACAGGCCTTGCCAGAGAAGCCCCAGAGAAGCAAATGCTCATGGACCATCCTATCAGGCATGAAAAGACTCTGTGTCTGTAGCCAATCTGACACCTCGATGGCAGATAGCGATGAGGAGAGAACAGTTTCCTCACCAAGAAGCTGGACGCACTTGTCCCTGAAGAAGAAAGCAGCTGAGACCCAGGTGGCGTCAGAGGAGGTGAAGCTGCAGGAGAATACAGAAAAAGTCAAACTGGATCTTACAGGTGAGGATTCAAACCTCGGCACCTGTTGAGGCTTTTTAAGGAAAGGGCTCAGCCGGAGTCTCCATGGTCACTAGGCCCTGCCAGCCTCCCGCGGGGACAGACTATTCCAGGGCAGCTGCCCAATGGAAATACTCAGTCCCAACAGGCTTTGTCCCTGTTCATTGCAGACCCCCGGGGAGCAGCTTTCCTCAGCCCAGCTCCAAGCCCTGCTGATGAGAGTCGTGAAGGGTCTGACAACACCCACCCTGGAGAGATTTAAAGCCGCAGAGGAAGAGCTGAGGGCCATTGTATCTCTACACGGAGACAAGATGGAGAGAGTAAGAGACTCCCGCCGTGGGGCAGGGGGATGCTGCGCAGAGAGGGGGAGGGGAGAATTTCCTCTCCTAGGAAACCATTCCTGGGACACGCTGGCATGGTGCTTTGAAGGTTGGCTCAGCCCCTTCCATTCATCGCTTGGCCATGGGGATCCGCGGCGTCAGGTTTGTAACGTGCTCTCTGCCCGCTGGAGCTCTGACACGTCCCTGAGGACAGCCCAGCCACACTGAAGGTGCCGATAGCCCCAGCCCTGGCAGCACAGCACTTACCTTGTCTGCTGATGGGCCTCCATATTAGGCTCCAGGAGCAGACATGGTTTCCTCAGACATGCTGCAGGGCCTTGTTTGTCCAGCTGAAGTATCAGGAGGAATTTGGCTTTGCACTTTTCTCTCTGTCTCTCCCAAGCTCTGATCCTGTTGCCCATCCCCACAGATCTGAGTGCCTCCCCCGTGAATTAGATTGGCCTAGGGAGGTCTCTGGCAGAATTAATTTCTACGTCCCCTGGGTAGGAGGCTCTCGGCATCATTTACTCCCCCTGATTAATGAAGCTCCACCGCCCTCCTGGGAGGTAGGAATTCTACCCATTGGACACCTGGGGAAACTGAAGCCCAGAGAGCTCCGTGACTTGCCCCAGCCTGCACGGTGGGGCAGGGTTACCATCGAACCCAGGAGAACACCCTGGCCAGGGCTCCTAGAACCAACGCTGCCTATTGGGGAGTCTGACTGTGTTGCCCTTCAGTTGTTGCTGCTGGGAATTCTCAGCCAGGCTGTGACAAGGCGATTCTGGCGGGACCCAACGGAGAGTGCCAATTCAGGACAAATCGCTTCAAGCAGGGCACTTACAGCCCAGGGCTGGGGTCTTCCCACCTCTAAGGCAAACCAAACCAGCCAGACAGAGAGGACTTTGGTTTTTCTCCACTGGCTAACCACAAGTCACACAAGCAATTCCCTTCGACACTCCAGTTTCCCAGTATCACTACCAGTGCCACTCGTTATGGGGATGAATGGTTATGAAAACCAATACCCCAATAAAAGAAAAAAGTTCTCCCAATCCCAAAGGACCAAGCCCCAGACCCAGGTCAACGTCCAAATCAGAGCTTACCCACAAATCACGCTGTTGCCAATCCTTTAGAATCTAAAATCTAAAGGTTTATTGATAAAAGGAAAAAGATATAGATGAGAGCTAGAATTGGTTAAATGGAATCAATTACACACACAGTAATGGCAAAGTTCTTGGTTCAGGCTTGTAGCAATGATGGAATAAACTGTAGGTTCAAATCAAGTCTCTGGAACATCCCCAGCTGGGATGGGTCATCAGTCCTTTGTGTAGAGCTTCCGTTTGTAGCAAAGTCCCTCCAGGGGTAAGAAGCAGGATTGAAGACAAGATGGAGATGAGGCATCTGCCTTTTATAGTCTCTTCCAGGTGCAAGGACACCTCTTTGTCCTTACTGTGGAAAATTACAGCAAAATGGAGTTTGGAGTCACATGGGCAAGTCCCTGCATACTTTGCTGAGTCACAAGGTGTATCTGCCTTCTCTCAATGGGTCAGTTGTATAGCTGATGGTCCTTAATGGGCCATCAAGCAGGCTAGGCAGAGCTGACACCAACTTGTCTGGGGTGTCTCCCAGAAGCATAGCATAAGTTTGAAATACAGACAGTATAAAGCCAATATTCATAACTTCAACTACAAAAATGAAACACACATATAGACAGCATAATCATAACCAACAAACCATAACCTCTCCATAGACCCCTTACATGACAACCTTTATACAATATTTGCTGCAAATATATAACAGTGGTCGCAACAGTGATCTATACAGTTACAGATTATGTCAAGAATGTCACACCCCAAATGCAAAATTGATGCAGGAAGGGATGACAAACATCCCTGACTGCATCCCAAGAGCTCCCCATCCTGGGTTCTGTCTCACTACAGCTAGTCTTGGGTTAGAAGCCGTACCAGTGTATAACAGAAATGGTTTATCAAAGTCATGTTCAATAACATGATTGAATCTCTTTACAAACTCAAGGTAAAACTTGGTTAGAACAATAGTGGATTGGATCTCCTCTTGCAGCATGGTTCCTGTATGTCTCATGTGATCTTGCCAAGAGCTAAAGAACATAGCTACTTTATTCATAAAAGCTCTGGCAAATGTTTGGAACCCAATTAACATCAAGCCAATGTAGATATTAATGTTGTTCGTAGTATAGGAATCTTGGCATTTAGCCGTGAAAGCAATATGGTAGTGTGCCTTAGTTTCCCTTTTCATACAGCACATCAGGTCTGGAATGTCTTTTCCCCTGTGAAAAGTTCCAATGCTGTTTACAGGCATTAACTGTGAAACATTAGGATAACAAGGCCTTTTAACATAAAGTAGGTTCTTATGTATTACTCTTAACATGTTCAAGGGATTTTCCAAAAGATTAGGCACATTGTACATTTTTACAGTTCTTGCTAATAGCAAGACATTAGTTACAAAAATTACCATTAGCAATAACAACAAATCCATTGCAAGTGTCCATTTACAATCATTTTTGTCATGCCACACCTTTGGCCCAATACCATTGGG
>NW_020670768.1:0-1673 GCF_002925995.2 Terrapene triunguis | reverse complement strand
AATTTTCTATGATTCTATGAAATGCTCAGGTGACTTGGGGATGAGTGTGGAGGCTGGCTGGCTAAAGGCAATGCTGTCCTGAACTCCAGTGGAGATAAAATCCCTTAACACTTGAGCTGAATCAGAAGTTTAAGAAAAGAAATGTTCAGGTGACTTGGGGATGAGTGCGCACAAACACCACTGCTGTGCACCAGATCTGAGAGAGCTGCCCATACAGTGTTATTTCTGCTAGAACCGTACAGCCTTGTGAACTCAGGAATGATGTCTTTGCATTGGGGCACATGGTGCTGGAAATACAATGACCAGTTACAGACAATCAAAAACCTTGCAACCCTAGGCCACAGGTGTGTGGAGCAGCAGCTATAATTGTGTCAGGTGTGGCAAAATACCTTCTTTGCCTCAGCTGGCTCAGTCCTTTTTAGCCTTGGAGTCACAGGCTTGGGCAAGGCAAATCCGTACAGGTAGCACAGGATCCGGCTATTCCTTTTCTCAGTCCTTGTGCTTGTTTTTCTTCCCTTCTGGGGAGGGAGTGCAGCTTCCTTCCTGGAAGGGTTCAGTGTCTTGCTGCACCCAGCCTACTGGCAGCTTCCCTGCTTCTCTCACTCTTTCGGCCCCCACCCCTCCTTCCACGCAGGGGAGGGTTTAAAAAGGTCTCAAGCAGTTGGAGTCAGCTGTACCTAATTAGTTTTCTAGTAACCCCTTTTCCATCTGAACCTTATTTCCCCGTGGTTCTCTCTCCTCAGTGGATAGGGAGAGGCCTTTTAAACCCCTGGGACTAATTTCTACCCCCCCTTTGTAGCTGTTTGTCCTGGGTTTACCACATATCCCGCCCCGCTCAACACTACGGGGTTGGGCTACTTGGGTCGGAAAGCAGTGCACTCTCGACAGGCCATCCGCATTGCCATGTCGGGTCCCAGACCTATGTCGTACTGTGAAGTGGAAGGGTTGAAGCAACAAGAACCATCTTGTTACTCTCGTGTTTTTGTCTTTGTTTTGGTGCATCCACTGCAGAGGGGCATGGTCCGTGACAAGGGTAAACCTCCGTCCAAGTAGATAGTAGCGGAGGCTTTTTACGGCCCATTTTAACGCCAGGCATTCCTTTTCCACTACGGCATATTTCCGTTCCCTAGGCAGGAACTTCCTACTGAAGAAGAGGACTGGGTGTTCATCATCTCCGACCATTTGTGAAAATACCGCCCCCAACCCTACTTCAGAGTTGTCAGTTTGTAGGATAAACTCGTTCTCCCAGTCTGGGGCTACTAGTACGGGGTCTGTGCAGAGGGCCGTCCTCAGATCTGCAAAAACGCCTTCGGCCGCGGTAGACCATTTTACTATGTCTGGGCCCCAAACTTTTGTTAGGTCCGTTAATGGGCATGCCCTGGTGGCAAAGTGGGGAATGAACCGTCTATAGTACCCCACTAGTCCCAGGAATGCTCTGACCTGTTTTTTCCAGAGTGGTTGGGGCCACTTCTGTATAGCTTCTAACTTGTTGAGTTGGGGCTTCACCACGCCCCTCCTTTTGTAGAAGATGGACCAGGCACCAACTTCACAGCTGAGCCCATGACTGCCCTGAGGAGCAACACAAAATGGGACTTAACATGGAGAAGCCTTTCACTGTCAGACTTGGCTGTGTATTACTGTGCGTGCAGCACTGCACAGTGACACAGAGCCCT
>NW_020670767.1:0-3369 GCF_002925995.2 Terrapene triunguis | reverse complement strand
CACCTCCATCGTCCAGTGGACCCACTGATGGTTCAGCAGGCTTCCTGGTTCTGATGTACTTGAAAAAACGGTTGTTGCTCGTTGCTCTTCACAATCATTTTTGGCCGGCCTAATTATACTTTTATACTTGACTTGCTAGAGTTTATGCGCCTTTCTATTTTCCTCTGTAGGATTTGACTTCCAGTTTTTAAAGGATGCCCCTTTGCCACTAACTGCTTCTTTTACTCTGCTGTTTAGCCAGGGTGTGTGTTTTTTGTGGTTATCCTACTGTTTTTTTTTTTTAATTCGGGTTATACATTTAAGTTGAGCCTCTATTATGGTATTTTTAAATAGTTTCCATGCAGTTTGCAGGCATTTCTCTCTTGTGACTGTTTTAGTTTCCGTTTAACAAGCTTCCTTATTTTTCTGCAGTTCCCCTTTTTGAAGTTAAATGCTACTGTGATGGGTTTCTTTGGTATTTTCTCCCCTACAAGGCTGTTACATTTAATTACATTATGGTCTCTGTTACCAAGTGGTTCAGCCAGGGCCAGATTTAGGGGCAGGAGACCCAAGCGTCTACCTGGGGTGCAGGGCTTGGGGTGCGCCAGGCTCGGGGTGCTGTTTTTGTTGTTAGCGACAAAAGGGAAAAGAGAATGTTTGAAGTGACATGTCTCAGGTATTCTGTACGTGGATTCATTTTTCACTAGCCTCCCAGAATGTTCTGGATCTGTGTAGAATAAATACGGATTTATAGATCCTAGCATCCAAATTTATCATCTTCTAGGACAGGGATAAATCAGGCATGCAAATTGTGTATCAAAGTCATGAAATGGGCTACAAATGCAATAAAAATAAGGTATTCAAAAGTTTAACAAATGGGGAGGGAAGTGCCAAAGATGCTCCTCGCCTGGGGTGCCGTTTGGTCTAAGGCCAGCCCTGGGTTCAGCTATATTCACCTTTTGGACCAGACCCCGTGTGGTATTTAGGACTAAATCAAGAATTGTCTCTCCCCTTGTTGGTTCCGGCAGGACTAGCTGCTCCAAGGACCAGCCATCAATGGTGTCTAGAAATTTTATCTCTGCATCTCATCTGGAGTTGACATGTACCCAGTCCCTATGGGGATAGTTGAAATCCCCCATTATTATTGGGGTTTCTATTTTTGTAGCCTCTCTAATCTCCCTGACCATTTCACAGTCACCACTATCCTGGTCAGGTGATCGGTAGGATATTCCTACTGCTACACACTTATCATCCAAGCATGGAATTTCCATCCATAGAAATTTGATGGTTCAGTTTAATTCATTTAAGATTTTTACTGTGTTTGACTCTATGCTTTCTTTCACATGTAGTGGTGCCACACCTCGACCAGCATGACCTACTCTGTCATTCCTATGTATTTTGTACCCTGGTATTACCGCATCCCACTGATTATCATTGTTCCACCAAGTTTCTGTGATGCCTATTATAGCAATATCTTCATTTAATACCAGGCACTCTAGTTCACGCATCTTAATATTTAAACCTCTTACATTTGTATATAAGCACTTACAAAATGTGTGAGTATTTAGTTGTCTGCCTTCCTGTGATGTAATTGAATGGGTCTCTTTTTCCTTCGACTGTTTCTCTACAGTTCCTGCCTGTACTTTACCAACTTCTACCCTCTCTTCTTTACTCCTCCCCTAAGGGATGTCTCTGTCTGAGCCGTGTGCTCCTCTGCACCTGTCGGCCTTCCCCCAGCCCTTAATTTACAAACGCCTCTATGACCTTTCTGATTTTACACGCCAGCAATCTGGTTCTGTTTTGCTTTAGGTGAAATCCATCCTTCCTTGTATAGGCTCTTCCTTTCCCAAAAGGTTCCCCCGTTCCTAATAAACCTAAACCCCTCCTCCCAACACCATTGTCTCATCCACGCATTGAGACCCTGCATCTCTGCCTGTCTAACTGGCCCTGTGCGTGGAACTGGAAGCATTTCAGAGAATACTACCATAGAGATCCTGGACCTCTTACCTAGCAGCCTAAATTTGGCCTCCAGGATCTCTCTCTTACCTTTCCCTGTATCACTGGTACCTACATGTACCACGACCACCGGCTCCTCCCCAGCACTGCACATAAGTCTGTCTAGATGTCTCATGAACTCTGCAGCCTTCACACCCAGCAGGCAAGTCACCATGCAGTTCTCCCAGTCACCGCAAACCCAACTATCCATATTTTTAACAATCGACTCCCCCATTGCTATTACCTGGCTCTTCCTAATAACTGGGGTCCCCTCCCCTGGAGGGCTCTCCTCAATGTGTCTGGAAGGAGGGTCCCAACGATGGGATCATATCCCTCCACTCCAGCTTAATGCTCTCCTTCCCCCCTCCTCAGCAGCACAGACTGGGGGTGGGACCCACTCTGCTGTGCCCCAGAAAATCTCCTCTCTGTCTCCCTCCTCTCCTCCGGTTCACCCACTCTGGTCTCCATAGCCTGTGCTCAGTCTCTGAGGGCATGACTTGCTTGCACCAAACCCACTCCTCTCCCAGAGCTGGGGATAGAACAAGGAGTCCTGGCTCCTGTCCTTCCCCAGCCTCTAACCAGTAGATCCCACTGCCCTCCCAGAGCCAGGATAGAACCCAGGAGTCCTGACTCCCAGCCCCCTGCTCTAACCACTAGACCCCGCTCCGCTCCCAGAGCTGGGAATAGAACCCAGGAGTCCTGGCTCCCATCCCCCCCTGCTCTAACAACTAGATCCCCAATCCCTTCCCAGAGCCAGGATAGAACCAAGAGTCCTGACTCCCAGCCCCCTGTTCTAACCACTAGACTCCACTCCCCTTCCAGAGCTGGGATAGAATCCAGGAGTCCTGCTCCCAACCCCCCCGCTCTAACCACTGAGAGATGTGGGATGACTCTGGTGGTTTGTGCATTGGTGGGAGTGGCCTGCGGTAGTGTGTGGACGGCTGTTGCAGTTTGTGGGGTTGGTGCTTTGGGGAGAGCGGTGGGCAGTGCTGGTGGCGGTTGGCGGTCTGTGCTCTGGTGCTAGCGGTGGATTGCAGGGAGGGAGGTGTGTGGTGTGGTGAAGGAGGTTTGCGGTACTGTGGGCCGTGGTTTGGCGCACGTGGGTTGTGGTGCCACAGGCTGTGGTGTTGATGGTCTATTGAGCGTGGTCTGTGGTTTGGTGAGCATGGGCTGTGCTGCCGTGGTGCTGTGGGCTGTGGTTGGCAAGCATGCATTGGTGGTTGGTGAGAGTGGGCGTGGGCCATGGCATCGTAGTTGGTGAGGGTAGGCTGAGGGCCATGGTTGGTGAAGGTGGGCTATGGTGCCATGGTGTTGGTGGTTGGTGAGGATGGGCCGTGGTGCCATGGGTCGTGGTTGGTGAGGGTGAGAGTGGTTCGTGGTGCCATGGGCTGTGGT
>NW_020670766.1:0-1525 GCF_002925995.2 Terrapene triunguis | reverse complement strand
TGGGAGCCGTGGGGTGTGGGAGCCAGGGGGCCTGGGAGTCGTGGGGCCTGGGAGCCGTGGGGCCTGGGAGATGGGGGGCCTGGGAGATGGGGGGCAGCGGAGCCAGTGGGCCTGGGAGCCGTGGGGTGTGGGAGCCAGGGGGCCTGGGAGTCGTGGGGCAGCAGAGTCGGGGGGCCTGGGAGCTGCGGGGTTCCGGAGCCGTGGGGTGTGGGAGCCAGGGGGCCTGGGAGTCATGGGGCAGCAGAGTCGGGGGGCATGGGAGCCGTGGGGCAGCGGAGCCGTGGGGGCTGGGAGCCGTGGGGGCTGGGAGCTGCGGGGTCTGGGAGCCGTGGGGCCTGGGAGCCGGGGGGCCTGGGAACTACGGGGTCTGGGAGCCGTGGGGTGTGGGAGCCAGGGGGCCTGGAAGCCGTGGGGCCTGGGAGCCGTGGGGCCTGGGAGCTGGGGGGCGGCAGAGTCACCAGGCCTGGGATTTTCCTGCCCTTTGCACTGAGCCGAGATTCTCCCCTAGTCCCGGGCCGGGGGGGTCCCTGCAACGTGCCCTGCTGAGGCTTTAAGGAAAACACCAAATACCACAAGCGCCGGCAGCACTGTCCGGCTGGCCGTCGCCGTCGCCAGCTCCTCCATGAACCCCTCCAGCGCCGGTCACAGGCACCCGCTGAGCTCTGGTTCCCACCCTAGCTCCCCAGGCCGGCCCCGCCGAGGTGTCAGCCAGACAGATACACGCCGAACGTGAGAACGGCCGCGCTGGCTCAGACCCACGGCCCGGCTAGCCCACGATCCTGTCGGCCCACCGCGGCCGGCGCCAGGCGCTTCAGAGAAAGCGCCCAGAACAGGGCAATGCTCGAGCGATCCAGCCCTGTCACCGGTCCCAGGCTCGGGCCGGCAGTGGGACTGCGCTATGGGGAGCGTGATGGATTGAGGCCCAGGGCTGTAGGGCTGCCCTAGGGCCATGGCCCCTCAGACGTGGGATTACAGATGAGTCTCTGGTTCTCTGTAACCGAGTCAGGTTCTAGCCATCCTGGCTGAAGTCCCCCCAGGGGCAGGGGCCTGGCTAACTGGCTGATCCTGCAGTGCTGGAGGGGCCATTGCAGCAGGGGGAGGCCAGGAGGAGGCAGGGGGCAGCTGTGCAGGGCCCTGCGGGGGAGGACGCGGCTGGGACCTGAGGGAGAGTGGAGGGGGCTTTGACAGAGCGCAGTGCAGGGACATCCCACTTTATTTCCCCTCCAGGCTGTGATTTAAACCCTGGCTAACCCTGGAAGGCTCCCTCGGTATGAGCCCGTCTCCTCCTCACAGGGCAGGGCTGCGTCAAGCCATGATGGAAGAGAAAGGACGAGATGGAAGGCGTGTGCTGAGGACTCGCTGGGCTCAGACTGAGCCCCCCTACCCTGCATTGGGGAGCTGGCTGCCCTGGGCACAGGGCAGGGCCGGCCTCAGGACAAGTGCGGATTGCAGGGCACCATGTCCAAGCATCTCCAGTTGCAGATGCACTTTGTAGCAGGTTCCCCGCGGGTGCCACCTGGAACTG
>NW_020670765.1:0-1040 GCF_002925995.2 Terrapene triunguis | reverse complement strand
GCAGAGCTGGTGGGGCCCATCCAGTGCTGGGAGGGGGGGACAGGACAGTTGGAGAGGGGCCAGTAGGGCTGGCTGGGCTGGGGGCGGGCTCCCCATGCTGGCGGGGCTGGGGGGTAGGGTGAGGTGAAGGGTTGGGCAGATTCTGGGGACTATGGTGTGGGGGGGTCCACATGATGGCAATGCTAATGGGGGCAGGGCTCGGGGGGCAGGCACCCCCATTACCTGTGGGTCCCCCGGTGACGCTGCACCTCTGCGATGACATCCTGGGTGTTCTCTACCTCCCCATCCGTAAACACGAACAGCGGGGGGGGGGGGGGGGGGGAGAGACGCTGTCAGAGCCAGGGACCAAACACCCCCCGGAGACACCCCCTCCCCGCTGGGAACGGGAGCAGCCCCCCTGGAGAGTCTGCCCCTCTGACCCTCCCAGAGAACCCCGGCCCCATCCCTCCCCTCCCAGAGATCTCCCGAGGGGATGACCGCGACCTTCTCCCCTACCTCTGTGACCCTCAACCCCTAGGCATGACCCCAACCCATCACCTGTTCACCGACCCCTGGACACAAGAACCCACCGACTGCTGTGGGCACCTTTCCGGGAGCTCTCTCCTGACCCCCCCACGTGTGCCCTCCCTGCCCCCCCGGGCTGCAGGGCACCCCCCAGAGCTGGTCGGGGCACAAAGCACTGCCCCTCCCAGCTCTATACAGAGGTACCCCCCCTGGTTGCTACCTGCCACGCCCCGCTCACACCCCCAGGGGCACTGGCCCCCTCATCTGGCCCAGAGCCCCAGTCCCACTCTGAGCCACCCCATGGCCCCTGTCGGCTGCCCCCCAGAACCCCCAGCCCCTCTCCGATCCCCTCTCCCGGGGTCTCCCCCTTGGAAGTTCAGGAACATCCTCCAAGGGGAGCAGGGGCGGGCGGGCAAGGAAGGGCCTACGATGGCGTATGGCCCATGCGACAGCTGGGAGCAAACACCCCATGGGCAGGGCTGGGGCACTGGGGGGGGGCTCAGAGTTACTGCAGAGAATCCTTCCCAGGGAGCTGG
>NW_020670764.1:0-1194 GCF_002925995.2 Terrapene triunguis | reverse complement strand
CCAGCTCGACTCGGGCCCCGGGGCACGGGCACCGGCCCCGGCCAAGCGGCCCCGGCGGCTGCTGCCCGGCTCCGGCCCTGGAGCGCCGGCCCCGATTCCGGCCAAGCGCGCCGGCCCTGGCCCGCCCCGGCCCCAGCGGCTCCAGCTCGGCTCAGGCCCCGGGGCACGGACACCGGCCCCGGCCGAGCGGCTCCGGCCCCGGTGGCTCCGACCCGGCTTGGCTCGGGCCCCGGGGCACTGGCCCTGGTTCTGGCTGAGTGCGCTGGCCCCGGCCGAGCGGCTCCGGCCCGCCCCGGCCCCGGCGGCTCCAGCTCGGCTCGGGCCCCGGGGCACGGGCACCGTCCCCAGCCGAGCGGCTCCGGACCCGGGCACCAGCCGAGCAGCTCTGGCCTTGGCGACTCCAGCTCGGATCGGGCCCCGGGGAACCGGCCCGTCCAGCATCGGCTCCAGCATCGGCCCTGGGCGAGCGGCGCCGACCGACGGCCGAGCACCGCCGGCCCCAGCGGCTCCAGCCCAGATCCAAGCCCCACGACCCCTCCCTATTTTCCCGGATATGTCCGGCTTTTTGGAATTTCCCCCCCGATGGGGATTTCAGGACCAAAAAGCTGGACATGTCCGGGAAAATCCGGACGTATGGTAACCCTAACCAGGTTACACCACCATCTTTGATATTCTGCGACAAAGACAAAGACACCAGGGTTTGAAACGACTGGTCAGAACGTTTAATAAATAAATCAATCCAGAGGGCATGGCACTGCAATGGCTTCAAAAGAGAACACACACGCAGACACACAGACACATGCTCCGACTCCCTGATTGCTGCTTCCTTTCAGGCTCCAGGATTTTGTTTGGTGGATGCTCCCATCTACATGGTGAAAGGGCAGTGAGGGCTGTGGTTACGAAGCTCATGGCTGTAAGATCAGACAGTGAGTGTTGCTGGATTGAAATGACAGCTGCCCTGAAGCTGTCAGGTGGAAGAGCCAGCTGCACCCATGATGGAAGCTGAGAAGGAAGCCAGACAAGAGAGAAAACAAGGCAATGCTTCCTGGACAATTATGTGGCTCCAGGGGACACTGTGGAAGACACTTCTGGGATCCCTGCCAGCCCTCCTGAGGCTTCTGGCAACAGTGGCAGGCCTCCAGGGCGTCACAGGAACTAGAGATAGGAAAGACCTCCTAGATCCCATCTTGCCCG
>NW_020670763.1:0-1859 GCF_002925995.2 Terrapene triunguis | reverse complement strand
ACTGCTATTTTAATTAATTTAAGCTGGGCTTTTCAAAGGAGTCTAAGATAGTTCGGGACCCACATCCTAGGGAAATTCCAGATGTCCCGATTTTATAAGGACAGTCCTGATTTTTGGGTCTTTTTCTTATATAGGCGCCTATTACCCCCCACCCCATGTCCCGATTTTTCACATTTGCTGTCTGGTCACCTTATTACCCCATAAAGACTAATCACATTTGGCCGTGTATATGGCCGTTCTGCTGTTTGGTCCTGTAAGTGAGGTGAATATGTAGCATTTTCCCTCCCTGGATGTCACACTGTGCAAATGGGAATCCACTTCTGTGTCCAGCCCAGCCGGTTTGCAGGAGCTAGTGCCTTTCATGTGTGCAGAGAGTGGGATGGTGCAAATCTGCAGGGCTCATCTGCAGAGATGGGAGCCCCAGTGTTGTGCCCACAGACATCTGCACCCCCATGTGACACGCTGTTTGTGTGAAGGTGGCAATCACACCCGCACACTGGCAGCCTCACGGCGACGCGGAGTGTTTATGGGGTGGTGGGTGAGGGCTCAGCATTAGGGTGCAGCCCTTGGAAAATGACAGAGCATTTCGGGAAGACACAATGACCTCATTGCTGAGGTTCAGCGCTGGAATCCAACCAGCGATTTCCCTGAGTCAGGTGGTGCTAATTAAACATGCTATTGCTGCTATTAAATCGCTTGGAAACCTTGAGGTGAGGTGTCAGGCTCTGATCTGGTGCAGTGCTGGCACTTTCAGGTCCACACAGCACATCTTTGGAGGGCTCAGCACCTCACAGGATCTGACGCTAATTAAGCAAACGATTCTCTGCCCGGTGATCTCACCCTTCCAGCGAAACCCGGACAGCGCTGACCATACTTACAGAGAAGCCAGATGCCCAGCGGCGGGATGCTCAGGGGACATGGTGATAAAAGCATGGTCTGGTGATGCTGCAGGGAAGGCCTGTCTCTCTGCTCCTCAAAGTCTCAGCGAGAGATGTCTCTTTGCTAAGGTGGGTCTGTGTCTGCGATGGGCCTGGCTGCGGCCAGGGGGACACTTGCTCCCTTGTGCGGTTGGAAGCTGCTCTTCCAGCTCTTCTCTCACAGATGCTGGGCAGGCTCTCTGCTATCCCCAAGCTCTGAGCATTGGGGGTTTGGGTACTGGGTCAGACCAGCCCTTCTGAGCCCAGCTCCCAGCCTTTGGGACTGATGCTGGATCAGACCAACCCCTCTGAGATGAGCTCCCAGGATGTCAATTTTCATACAGACTGTACTTTTCCTGTATCAGACCTCACAGCCTCAAAGTTGGGCACAGGGGGGCTGGTCTGATCCAGTATCAGACCCCTGTAGTGATAAATGGGCCTACACATTTACTGTAATTGTGAGCCTAACTGTGGGATAGTGGATAAAGGTTTATAAAGTGCCACAGTAACCTACAACAAGCCATGTTGATGGGAGAAGCTGCAAAAGGGAGACAGAAAGACTGAATTAGTCCAAATAAAAAGGCCTAGTGTTATAATTTAAGGACAATATTGAGATCATGCTTGATAAACAGGAGAAGTGTGGGAATGGAAACCAACTAACCGAAATTGGTGCGTCAGAAATCAGGCTCATTTGATAGAGATTTACTTACTCAGCAGATGGGTCTGGCAAAGCTTTATTAAGGCAAAACAGTCAGTAAGCAGTGATTAATTACTGCCAAGTGGGAAGCTCATCAGGACAATTTCATCACAGTCACCTCCACCACTGGAGATTAGAGCTTTAGCATTCCTTTGTGACATAGACTTATTTATAATGTTTTTTATACATCTATATTCATTTTTTATTTTTATGTTAACTTTCCTCTTCTGTCAGTACAGGTTTAG
>NW_020670762.1:0-1990 GCF_002925995.2 Terrapene triunguis | reverse complement strand
CTCTCCCCCCCCGCCTCTCCCCCTCCCTCCCTCCCCACCCGCCTGCTCCCCTCCGTCCCTCCCCATCTGCCCCCCTTCGTCCCTCCCCACCCGCCTCTCCCCCTCCATCCCTCCCCACCCGACTCTCCCCACCCGCCTGCCCCCCTTGGTCCCTCCCCACCCGCGTCTCTCCCTCCATCCTTCCCCATCCACCTCTCCCCATCCGCCTGCTCCCCTCTGTCCCTCCCCATCTGCCCCCCTCCGTCCCTCCCCATCCGCCTCTCCCCACCCACCTGCCCCCCTCCGTCCCTCTCCACCCGCCTGCCCCCCATCCCCACCCCTTCACCGCCACACCCCCCTTCTATCCCTCCATCTACCCCTTCTCTCTGCCTCCCTAACCCCCCCATCTCCCCATTCCCACCCCCAGACTCACCCTCCATAGGGCTCAGTTGTGGGGCTGGATCCTGGGCGCTCAGCTTCTCTGGGGGGCCGCTTGTGAGGGCTGGGTCCTCAGGGAGGGGAGCAGATGGGGGGCTCAGCTCCTTGGAGGGCATCTTGGGGGCCCTCCTGCTAGCCCCCCCGGCCTGAACCCACAGGAAGAGGGCCAGCAACAGCAGCAGTTTCATGGCTGCAGCCGGCCAACTCCCCTGCTAGCAGCTGACTGCCGGATGGCCCAGCCCAGGGGCCCCGTGTCCAGCGCCCCCCCCCCATGCTCCCCCTTGGCCGCACGCCTTAGCCCATAAGCAAACACCCCACCCCCACCCCCAGCCGGATCCCCCCACGCCCGGTGTAAATCGGCCTTGGCTCCTCCCCAGGCCCAGCCGCCACGGGCGCTGCAGGCTGGCAGGGATCTGGCCCCGGAGAGACAGGGCCCTTTTGTCCAGGGCCCGGGGAGCCTGGGAGTGGCCCGCTAGCCTTGGCCAGGCCCAGGCACTAGGGAATTGGGATGAATGGGCCCCTGTCTGTCCGCACACAGCCTGCTACTGTCAGGGAACGGGGGGCTGGGCCGGAGGGAGCCCCCCATACACCCTGGCCCCCTCGCGGCCAGGCCAGGAACAGATCCCGGACTGTGGTAAGCCGGCATTGGCCCCACAAGTGGCTAGGCCGGAAATGCCACGGAGCAGGAAAGGCCCCCACTTGGTTACAGACCAGCCCCTGCTCTAACCCCCCAGCCCCCACTCCCCTCCCAGAGCCGGGGAGAGAACCCAGGAGTCCTGGCTCCCAGCCCCCCCTGCTCTAACCCACTAGGCCCCAGCCCCATCCCAGAGCCAGGGAGAGAACCCAGGCGTCCTGCAGGTGGAGCAGACAGACTGGTCCCGTGTGTTTACAGGATTTCTGCTCTCAGGAGCGAAGTGCTGTTAAATGTGACCGACAGACGCTGCCACGCGCCGGAGCCACCCGCCGCAAAAGCGGGGAGCTGCCCACAGTGTGAGCGGCACAGATGAGATGTGGCCACCTCTGGGGTGGGGCAGGGGCTGGTTATAGGGGGACCCCTTGCCCCATACCGGGACACAGCCCCTCCAGCGGGGGCCAGTACAGGGAGCCCTCCCCTGACGCCGGGACACGGCCCCCTCATTGGGGCTGGTTGTAGGGGCCCCTCGCACGAGGCTGGGGCAGGCCAGCTGGTGAGCAGGTTTATATAAGACAGGAAGTGCAGACATTCAGTCCCTCCGCCCCGGGGTTGGTGGTTAGAGTGGGGGGAGGGGGTGCGTACAGGACTCCTGGGTTCCGGCTTTGGGAGAGGAACGGGGGCTGGGAGCCAGGGAGCCAGGACTCCTGGGTTCTGGGTCAGAGCTGCTGTGTAACCTTGGGGGAAGTCCCCCCCCCATGCCTCAGTTTCCCTGCTCACCCTTATGATTCCGATGCAGGGGCTGCAGAGGGCCAGTTCAAGGGGAGTTGCACAGCACCCACCCCATAGCCCCCCCAGTTGGGATCTGCGCAGCAGCCAGCCTGTCCCCCCCCCCCATTCATATTCCCAGCCAGGCTTGAGTCACTGCTGCCCCTGCCAAGG
>NW_020670761.1:0-6260 GCF_002925995.2 Terrapene triunguis | reverse complement strand
TGGAATGGATATGAGCAACACATCTCGAAGAACAACAGTTACAACGGTGAGTAACCGTCTTTTCTTCTTCGAGTGCTTGCTCATATCCATTCCAGTTAGGTGACTCCCAAGCCCCCACCTAGGAGGCGGGGTCGGAGTGAAACATTGCTGTGTGCAGAACCGCTGACCCGAAAGCAGCATCGTCTCTGGATTGTTGCACCAGCGCATAGTGAGTAGCGAACGTGTGGACCGATGACCACACTGCGGCTCTACAGATGTCCTGGATAGGGACTTGAGCTAGGAAGGCAGTCGAGGAGGCCTGGGCTCTCGTGGAATGAGTGGTGAGGCGTGGCATCGGTACACCGGCCAGGTCGTAACAAACACGAATACAGGACGTGATCCAAGATGATAGGCACTGGGAAGAGACCGGTGAGCCTTTCATCCGGTCGGCCACTGCAACGAAGAGTTGCGTCGTCTTCCTAAATGGCTTTGTACGGTCGATATAGAAAGCCAGGGCCCTGCGAACGTCTAAGGAATGCAAACGCTGGTCTTGACGAGTAGCGTGCGGTTTCGGATGGAAGACTGGGAGGAATATGTCCTGATTTACGTGAAAAGGTGAGACCACTTTTGGAAGAAAGGCAGGGTGGGGGCGAAGCTGCACCTTGTCCTTGTGGAACACCGTGTAAGGGGGCTCGGATGTCAGCACCCTGAGTTCCGAGACGCGTAGTGCTGAGGTGATGGCTACGAGGAAGGCTGTCTTCCAGGATAAGTACAGGAGTGAGCAGGTCGCCAATGGTTCAAACGGAGGCCCTGTGAGCCTGGAGAGCACGAGGTTGAGGTCCCACGTCGGAACGGGTTGGCGTTGCTGTGGGTACAGCCGGTCTAAGCCCTTGAGGAATCTAACGACCATCGGGTTAGAGAAGACCGAGGACGTGAGTTCTCCTGGGTGGAAAGCGGAAATAGCGGCGAGGTGAACCTTGATTGAGGATGTCGCCAAGCCTTGCTGTCTTAGGGACAGGAGGTATTCCAGTATGCAGGGGATAGGTGCCTGCAAGGGAGAAGTAGCTCGTTGCTCACACCAACAGGAGAACCGCTTCCACTTGGCTAGATAAGTGGTCCGCGTAGAGGGCTTTCGACTTCCCAGCAGAACCTGCTGGACGGCCTGCGAGCACTGCCGCTCCGTCCGACTCAACCATGGAGCATCCACGCCGTGAGGTGGAGGGACTGTAGGTCAGGGTGACACAACCGGCCGTGGTCCTGGGAGATGAGGTCCCGACTCAAGGGGAGCGTGATCGGCGTTCGTACTGAAAGTTCCAGCAGTGTGGTGTACCAGTGCTGCCTCGGCCAAGCGGGGGCGACTAGAATCACCCGTGCATGATCCCTGCGGATCTTGAGCAGTACCCTGTGGACCAGCGGAAATGGAGGGAAGGCGTAGAACAGGTGGTCCTTCCATGTTAGAAGGAAGGCGTCTGACCGAGAGCCCGGGGCTCGTCCGTGCAGGGAGCAGAATACCTGGCACTTCCTGTTGGCCCGAGATGCGAAGAGGTCGACCTGGGGAAATCCCCACCTCTGGAAGACGGAATAGATGACGTCCGGGCGAATTGACCACTCGTGTGTCTGGAAGGACCTGCTGAGACGGTCCGCCAGCGTATTCTGGACTCCAGGAAGGAAGGATGCCGTGAGATGTATCGAGTGGGCGATGCAGAAGTCCCACAGGCGAATGGCCTCTTGACATAGGAGCGATGAGTGGGCTCCGCCTTGCTTGTTGATGTAAAACATTGCCGTGGTGTTGTCGGTGAGAACCAACACGCAACGGCCCTGTAGGAAGTTGAAGAACGCCTGGCAAGCTAGGCGCACCGCCATCAGCTCTCTGACGTTGATGTGGAGGGCTAGTTGGGCCACGGACCAGAGGCCCTGGGTATGGTGCTCCCCGAGGTGAGCGCCCCATCCTAGAGATGAAGCATCCGTGACTAGGTGGAGGGAGGGTTGTGGGGCGTGAAAGGGCACTCCTGCACAGACCACCGTACGATCCGTCCACCAGGTGAGGGAGGCCAGGACCGAGGCCGGAACCGTGACCACCATATTCAGGTCGTCTCGATGAGGACGGTAGACCGATGACAGCCAAGCCTGCAGTGGGCGAAGTCGTAGCCTGGCGTGCCTGGTTACGTAGGTGCACGAGGCCATGTGGCCCAATAGGGCAAGGCATGTTCTTATGGTGGTGATTGGAAAAGTCCTGAGTCCTTGAATGACGCTTAGGATGGTATGAAAGCGGCTGTCGGGGAGGATGGCTTGGGTGCGTCTGGAGTCCAGGACTGCTCCAATAAACTCTATCCTCTGAGTTGGTACCAGGGTGGACTTTTCTCTGTTGAGTAGAATGCCCAACTCGTGGAAAGTGTGTGTCACCATGCGGACATGAGCCTGCACTTGGTCCCTGGTGCGGCCGCGTACCAGCCAGTCGTCCAAGTATGGGAACAGCTGTATCCCTTGTCGACGAAGGAAGGCCGCGACGACTGCCAGACACTTTGTGAACACTCTGGGAGCCGAGGACAAGCCGAAGGGAAGGACTGCAAATTGGTAGTGTACTGTGTTTACTACGAATCGCAGGAAGCGCCTGTGAGGCGGATAGATCGCTATATGAAAATAAGCGTCCTTCATGTCGAGGGCGGCGAACCAGTCTCCAGGATCCAGTGAAGGGATGATGGTCCCCAATGATACCATGCGGAACTTCAACTTTACTATGAATTTGTTGAGTCCACGCAAGTCTAAGATGGGGCGTAGACCCCCTTTTGACTTGGGAATCAGGAAGTAGCGGGAGTAAAACCCCCTGCCCCTTAGCTCCGATGGAACCTCCTCTATGGCCCCCATAGCGAGGAGCCCAAAAACCTCCTGTGTAAGGAGTTGCTCGTGAGAAGGGTCCCTGAAGAGGGACGGAGAGGGGGAGTGGGGGGGGGGGGGGGGAAAACTGGAGGGCGTATCCCCTCTCCACCGTGCGAAGGACCCAACGGTCCGAGGTTATACGGGACCAAGCACGGTGGAAACGGGAGAGGCGATCCCGGAAGGGGGGAGTCGGATCCTGGATACTGGTCGAGGTGCCGTCCTCGACCGCACCTTCAAAAGTTTTGCCTAGGCCCTGAAGGTGGCCTAGGCTGACCCTGGTTTTGACCAGGTTGAGGGCCGGTCGACCTCCGCCTGCCTCCTCGACCCCGCCGCCTGGCAAAGTCCTGTCTAGGACGAGGCGGGGGAGGGTAAAATCTCTGCGGCGGCGGCCGGAAGGGTCTGCGCTGAGGCCCCGGGACATGCATCCCCAGGGAGCGCATCATTGTCCGCGAGTCCTTGAGGTTTTGGAGCCTCGCGTCAGTCTTCTCTGAGAAGAGTCCCTGGCCCTCAAACGGCAGATCTTGTAGAGTCTGCTGCAGCTCTGGTGGCAAGCCAGACACCTGGAGCCAGGAGAGTCGCCGCATGGCTATCCCCGAAGCCAGGGTTCTAGCTGCCGAGTCCGCAATATCGAGGGATGCCTGCAAGGAGGTACGTGCCACCCGCATACCCTCCTCTACCAAAGCCCCAAACTCCTCCCTCGACTCCTGGGGAACCAGCTCCTTGAATTTCCCCATCGAGGACCAGGAGTTGAAGGAGTAACGGCTCAAGAGCGCCTGTTGGTTGGCCGCTCGGAGTTGGAGCCCCCCCGCAGAGTAGACCTTGCGTCCGAACAAGTCGAAGCGCTTAGCGTCCTTCGACTTGGGCGCAGCGGCCTGCTGGCCATGGCGCTCCCGTGCATTCACCGATGACACCACCAGTGAGCACGGCTGGGGGTGGGTATAGAGGTATTCGCAGTCTTTGGCGGGAACAAAGTACTTCCGCTCCACCCCTCTGGCCGTGGGTGGAATCGAAGCCGGGGTTTGCCAGATGGTGGTGGCATTGGCTCGAATAGTGGGGATCAGCGGTAACGCCACCCGAGAGGGGGTGTCCGCTGAAAGTATGTTCACGATGGGGTCGTGAACCTCCACAATCTCCTCCACTTGGAGGTCCATATTGCGTGCCACCCTTCGCAACAGGTCCTGGTGCGCACGAAGGTCAATAGGAGGCGGACCCATGGCGGATGTGCCCGCTACAGCCTCATCGGGGGGAGGAGGAAGAGGATCCCCCTGGTGGCAAGGGGTCCAAGGGCGGTTCCTGCTCCAGGTGCTCCTGGAGGTGAACATCAGTAGCCCCTGTGGCCAGGGCCTCCACCGGAGTGGGCACCGGCGCCTCCATACCACCTGATGGAGGGCGGGAGATGGTGGCCTCCGGGACCCTGGGCTCGGAGCGTGCCGAGCGGGACGCAGAAGGAGGGGCGCCTTGCGCCTGATGGTAGGCCCACGGCGTCCAGAAGGACCAATGCGCAGGAGCTTGCGTAGGGTCCTCCGCCGTCTCCTGCAGGTGGGTGGCCTCCGCATCCGAGGAACGGGACGCCGACCTCGATGGCCACGGCGGTGCCGAGCCCACTGACACCGGCACCGGATGGTACGGTGCCGATCGGTGCCGGTCGTAGGGCGATCTGTCCCTGCACGGTGCCGGGGAACGGTGCCGAGATCTAGATCGGGATCGGTGCCGGTAGTCTCTTCGGTGCCGAGAGCCCGATCTGGAGCGGGACGAAGATCTTGAGGAGGCCCGGTACCGGGAGCGGCCTCTCGAGCCCGAGCGGCGCTCGTACCGGTGCCGGGAGCTCCGCCTCGAGCCCGAGCGGTGCCGGTCGTCGCGACGGTGCCGGGATCTGGAACGGCGTCGCGAAGGTGATCGGTGCCGCGAGTACGACCGGTGCCGAGGTGACATTCGGCGCCGGGACTCCGAGCGGCGTCGGGACGTGCTCCGGGACCTTGAACGGTGCCGCAAGTCTGGAGCTGGAGACGGCGGGAGCAGCAGGGCAGGCTTGCCCCTGGACTGCAGCTGGCGCAGAGCAACCGGTGCCGGGAGGTGTGACGGCCCCGGTTCGGTGAAGGCAATCAGGTCCCGTGCCGTTGCAAAAGTCTTCGGGGTGGACGGGAGACAAGGTTCCACCACCAGCCTAGGTGGGGAAACAGTCCACACCGGACTCGACGGCCTCGGTGCCGGAGTCAACGGTGGGGCCGCCTGTTGTGGGCGGTCCAACGGCGGACGCGGCTCTACCCCCGGCACCGAGGGAGCCGGCGTCTTCGGCGCAGCCGTGTCCTGGGTCTTGCGGACCTTCTTGTGGCCCGGAGACAGCGATCGGCGCCGAGGCCCCTGAGGCGGGCGCGGTGCCGACGTCGGTCGGTGCCGTGGTTTATCCGTCGCACCGGTCGGACCCGCCGGGGCGCTGCGCACAGAAGCGCTCGGTGCTGGGGCGCTGTGCACCGAAGTGCTCGGTGCCGGGGCGCTGCGCACCGAAGGAGGGTCCGGACTCAGAGCCGCCTCCATCAGGAGCTGTCGGAGCCTGAAATCTCGCTCCTTCCTCGTCCTCGGCTTGAAGGCCTTGCAGATAGGGCACTTATCTGCGGGATGGGCCTCCCCGAGGCACTTCAAGCAGGAACTATGCGGGTCGCTTGTTGGCATGTGCTTCCCGCAGGACGCGCACGGCTTAAAGCCAGGAGCCTTGGGCATGAGCCCGGCTGTGCGCCGGGGGGAAAAAGGGGGGAGACAACCCCCTAAACCCCCGCTAACGATTTACAACTAAACAAGAACTAAACAACTAACTATCTAAAGAACTGTAACAACTATACACAACTATCTACACTAATGAGAATGAGAAAGCTAGGGAGAGTGGAGATCAGCTATGCCGCGCTCCACAGTTCCAACGACCGTCAGGGGCGGTAAGAAGGAACTGAGGGGGCGCTGGGTCGGCTGGGGTATATATCCAGCGCCATAACGGCGCCACTCCAGGGGGCTCCACAGCCGACCCACCGGGGGTTGCTAGGGTAAAAATCTTCCGACGATCGTGCACGCGGCGCGCGCACACCTAACTGGAATGGATATGAGCAAGCACTCGAAGAAGAATGATTACTTACCATAGAGTAACTATGGTTTGAGGGGTGTTTCCCATACAGATTCCACTCCTGCTGAGCAAAAGTTGATGTGGATTTCTCTGTACTGACTTCAAGACCTCATGAGGTGAAAAGTTTTAGGATTGTTTGTACTGAGTTGGTCATCTATCATGGTGATCCCCCTCCAATTAGCCAGTCTAGACAGTGATGTACTTGGATTCCTTGTCTCCTCAGAAGAACTGCCACTACTACTGGACACTCAGTGAAAACCCCTGGAGCTGTGGAGAGGCCAAAGGGGAGGACTCT
>NW_020670760.1:0-1605 GCF_002925995.2 Terrapene triunguis | reverse complement strand
AGGACCGGAGGCAGGAGGAGAGAGCCCCGCTGCAGTCTCTCTCTAACCGCCCTGCCCCGCCACCAAGTCCCATACCCCCCTCACCCAAAGTCCAAACACGGAGGGGCGGCAGGGGCCGTGAAAAATGTCACTCCACCCCTGCGGACTGCTCTACCACTAGAAGGCTCTCATTCCCCAAAATTTGAAAAGTCCTTTCCTACCCGCCTCACACAAGACCCCATCCAAATTTCACCCCCCCCCCGTTCCATGTGTGGTTGTTAATAAAAAATATGTTTCTGTTCATTACTGTTTCCATCCTCTTCTTTTGGAGGAGAGTCTGTCTGAAGGGGGGGGAAGGGGCTTGGTAATTGGACAGGACAGTAACCTTTAGCAGGGGGCAGGTCCAGCAGCAGGGCACATACACAGTGCAGTGACTAGTTACCTTGGTCAGTCTGGGAGGTGGTTTTCATGTTCTGTGTGGTGGGGGGGGGTGCTCTGTGACTTTGTGGCGGGGGGAGGGCAGTTACAGATCTTATGCAGCGGTCCTTACCCTGGATCACAGAGCCGCGCAGCAGGGGATCTGTAACCCTCCTCCCCCTGCAAGACAGTCACATAGCCGACACATACACGCAGTCCCGGCCAGGAGGGCTGGCAGGCTCCGTTGAAACAACCAGTCCACCACCGCGGAGCCTGTCATTCCTGGAGTTTAGAAGCATCATTTGCATCACAACACTAAACCCGCCCCCCGCCACAGTCTGCGTCCCAGGTTTAAAACATTCCCGCGAAAACAGTAATAAAGACAACGGTGTCCATTAACAAAACAGAACAGATTTTATTTTTTGGGAAGGGGGTATGTAACTGGAGAGGATAGTCGACGGCAACTGGGTAAAGAAACGGGGGCAAGTTCAGCTTCTGTGTCCACAAACTTAAAAGTCACTGGGTACCCTGCTCAGTCTTGAAACTGGCTTTCAAAGCCTCCCGGATGCACAGCGCGTCCCGCTGGGCTCTTCTAATCGCCTGGCTGTCTGGCTGGGCGTAATCAGCAGCCAGGCTATTTGCCTCAACCTCCCACCCTGCCATAAAGGTCTCCCCCTTGCTCTCACAGAGATTGTGGAGCACACAGCAAGCTGCAATAACGATGGGGATATTGGTTTCGCTGAGATCACAGCGAGTCAGTAAGCTTCTCCATCTCCCCTCGAGACGGCCAAAAGCACACTCCACGACCATTCTGCACTTGCTCAGCCGGTAGTTGAAGAGTTCTTGTTCAGTGTCCAGGGCGCCAGTATAGGGCTTCATGAGCCAGGGCATTAGTGGGTAGGCTGGGTCCCCGAGGATCACTGTAGGCATCTCCACATCCCCAACAGTTATCTTGTGGTCCGGGAAGTAAATGCCTTCCTGCAGCCGTCTAAACAGACCAGAGTTCCTGAACACGCGAGCGTCATGAACCTTGCCCGGCCATCCGACGTTGATGTTGGTAAAACGTCCCCTGTGGTCCACCAGTGCTTGCAGCACCATTGAAAAGTATCCCTTTCTGTTAATATACTGGCTGGCCTGGTGGCCCGGTCCCAGGATAGGGATGTGAGTCCCATCTATAGCCCCACCGCAGTTTGGGAATCCCATCGCGGC
>NW_020670759.1:0-2187 GCF_002925995.2 Terrapene triunguis | reverse complement strand
GGGGCCCAAAACTGGACACAGTACTCCAGATGAGGCCTCACCAATGTTGAATAAAGGGGAATGATCACGTCCCTCGATCTGCTGGCAATGCCCCTACTTATACAGCCCAAAATGCCGTTAGCCTTCTTGGCAACAAGAGCACACTTGTACACTTCAGCAACTGTGGGGTTTGAAGAGTAAAGGTATGTATGTTAATGGAGTATATTGGGACACTGCTGACAGAGGACAGAGTTAACGTTGCATGTTCTGGTTTTCAGAAGCTTGAGTTTTGCTCAGCTCATTGTTCTGTAAGGAAACAACATACCACTAAGCAAGTTGTTTTTTTTTACCATTGACTATATATAGATATATGTAGACTTGGCGGTTATTGCAGTGCAGCTAGCTCTATGGAACCCTATGGGTTTTTGGGTCTCCCAGGTAACCAGGAACTCAGCATAGATTAATTCAATTGCTTGCTGCTCAAATGGACAATAAAATTAATCCACTGCTGAAAGTCTTCCTCTGACCCACCTGGCGAGATGCATAAACCAGATCTGCAAAGTTCAGGAGCCCTGCTCGAAACTTCACTGGGGTCTTCAGGTAAAAGTTATTGAATAAAGGCACTTTTAAATGGATAAAACACAGGCTGTGACCTGAGGGAGACATGCAGTGGGAGACTGGAGGTCAGACTGTCAGAGAGGCAGAGCTTACAGTTGCACCCTTAAAGCCAGTTGCACCCCTATCTTTCACAGGCCCCCATGCTGGGGTGTGCTTGGGTCAAGTGAGAGCTTAAAACGGCAAGGAAAGGCTCAGGCCTTGGCTACACTACAAAGTTTTGTTGGCAAAAGCTGTCTTTTGCCAACAAAACAGGGGAGGTGTCCCCACTACAAAGCTACTTTTGGTGGCAAAACTCTGCTGTTTTGCCGACAAAATAAAATCACCTCAATGAGAGGCATAAAGCCTTTTGCCGCAAAGTTAAAGCGACACAGCATCAGGGTAGACACTGCTGTTTATTTTGTCGACAGAACTGGCTTCCGCCAGTATCCCACAATGCCTGTCGTGACCGCTTTGCTCATTGTTCTGATCTCTGCTGCCCTGCAGGCATGCACCCCTCCCCTTTCAAAGCTCCGGGAAGTATCTGACAGCTGAGCGTGATGCTCCTGTTTGGGGAACAAAGAGCAAATCATTAACGTGGAATGCTCCTATTCTGCCCTGTACTAGGAACACAGGGACAGGCAGGCTGCTGCTGGGGCATGGGGAGGGAGGGGGAAAGAGGGGAAAGAAAGATTGCTGTGCTGTTTTTTGACATTGCTCAGCATGGAGAGCTCACAGAGCGGCTCAGGATGCTGCTCCCGGCAGCTGAGGAGGCGTGGGAGAACTTGTAGGGAATCACAGAACCAGAGGCAGGCAGACGGAGCGGACTGCTTCTGGAGAGACCGCTGTGCTGAGCAGAGCCGGGGGCTGATGTGGGGTGTGGGTATCCCCCTCCCCGTTCCTCAGGATAGGTCAGTCAGCTTGCTGTCTCCCCTGCCCCAGATACACCACTCTCCTCTCCCTCCCCCACACACTTCAGTTGAAAAAGCAGCTGACAATCTACTAGGATGCTCCTGGAATGATGGGATTGAGACACTTGCATCATGTGACGCTATACTTGCCCCTTGAGGCATTGCAAACACCTTCCCAAAGCACCCTGTGGCCAGTTGCATAGTGGGTTAGCTCCCATAGTGCACTGCTCTCTGGGTCGATGCAAGAGCTGCTAGTGTGGATGCACTCTGCTGACACAAGGAGCATAGTGTGGCCATGCAACAGCAATTTTAATTAAAGCAGCATAATTTTTGCCGACAAAACTTTGTAGTGTAGACAAGGCCTAAGTTTAGGTAAGTCAATATACCTTTAGGCATTTATTATTTTAACCATTTTCTCTCCATTTGTTATGTTCCTATGGACAAATTAATAATACTTGCTTTGAAGAGGCTGTCTTGAGTCACTGCAATTTCATACTTGTCACAAGCTCCCTAAGAGAAGTCTATAGAAGGGCTCAAAGGGAGTTGGGCCTGCTAAGGTAAATGTGGTTGGTAGGCTGTAGCTAGTGATCTAGTCAAAAAGTTGGGTGAATTGTGGGATCCCACTCTGAGAGAAGTGCAGGTGTAGGACTGTCACCGGAATGTGCAAATGGAGAGACTGAGAGATCAAAGGAATAGTTCACCC
>NW_020670758.1:0-12117 GCF_002925995.2 Terrapene triunguis | reverse complement strand
TGTAAGTAAAAGTGGCAGAATTGTACCCTTAATTGTCAATAGTTAACCATTATTATTAGCTGATGTCACTATTTTTGAAATCTATTATTACTCTCACCCAAGAGACGCTTTTCATTTTCTTTCACATATATGATCTTGATTTTGAATTTTTTCAAGAAATAACAAGTTTTCTATTTAGTTTCAACAACAAAAACAAAACTCATTGCAGAGTGAGCATAAAGCTGGCCAGATGGCAACTCTAAATGTGGACATTCTGAAAGGAAAAGATTTGAAAAGCTTCTAAGGGTTTCATCATTTAATCAAATTTCTATCAAGGTCAGATACATTTTAGTTTTGCTGTCTTGAGGGGATATACTACTATGGTCATGCAAGTTTTTGTTATTATTTATATTTCAGTAGCACGAAAAGGTCACAACCAGGTTGGGCTCCATTGTGGTAGGTGCTGTACAAACATAATAAATGACTGTCATTGCCCCAAAGAGCTTACAGTCTAAGAGCAAGTGTAATAGGTGAATGAGACAAGCAAGCTGGGGTGGAGAAGATAGGATAATAAATTCAAAAAAGATGCACATAATTCTCAGCCAGTCAGCAGTAGTGAGCAAAGTGCTGAATTTTTTTGTTTGTTTGTTTTTTTCAGGTCTTCCCTTGTCGCTAGGAAGCATGCTCATCACTCAAGGGCTAATTTACAATGGTAAATGGAAGATATACATGTATCATTTTATTTATATTAGAAATGAACCCAAGTCATATTGATCAGGAATCAGCACTAAATCAGAATTTCCCCAGAGCTTGCTGCTTTTCATATTTGAATGTTCTTCCCACTCAGTGCCATCACTGTTATAATGATTTGATAATTAACTATGCATTGCCACACCTCATTCTGTATGCAGTAAAAGCTGTATTATCTGGCACTTTATCAACCAGAAAGCTCTATTATCCGGCATTTCTGATCTCTCCCAATAAAATCTTCAGTCTAGTAACAGGGACTAGTATACTGCCCAGGAGGTTATGCAATTGCACATTCTGCACTCTACTTTTATGCAAAAGAAGCAGAAGACAAGTAAGCAAGCTGATATCAGGAATTTATTCAAAAAAGCAACTTCCAGGGTGTGTCATAGGGTCATTACAGATTCAGCCCAATCTATTACAGCGTCTATATCTACAATGATAATTGATGTTGATAATGATGACCCTGAGGCACTGCAAGAGCCTGAAGTGTCTTGTAAATCATCAAAGAAAGATTAACTTATGTTCAATATAGTTTTAGTGGTAAGTGTATTTTTAGTGATCTGGGTGTACATCAGGTGCTGCCCATAGTGATATGTAGTGTCAAAAGATAAAGTTTTCTATACAGTAGGTTACCTGTATACACCTAAGTGCTTCAAGAAACCAACCACTCTGCAGTGCAGTACTGCTACTGCATTGGTGAATACCTGTATACTGTACTACTGTATTTTGTCTTTTATTCATTTTATTGTATTCTAATTATTTGAAAATTGGTATTCCATTGGTAAAGTATAACTCTCAGTTAACCGGAATATTTGATTAGCCGGCACCCACCATTCCCCCAACATGCCAGATAACAAAGCTTTTACTGTATTTCCTTTTGAATTCAGACCCTTCCAAATACGAGGGGCCTGAATCTTTCACGCTTACATTCTGTAATCAAGAAGCATCACTGACCTCATTGGGACTACTTGTGAAATAGGGTACTAGTCTATGTAAGTCAGGGTATCAGAATCTGGCATTGTAGCTCTAAATTCTGGTGTCTAGAAAGCATCGGCAGTGTTTTTATGACTGTATGCCAACACACATAGTGGCTCGATGCAACGAGATACTGGCCAAATGGGAGGGCAGGGAGATCTTATACAGCTGCTGTGTAATCTGTACAGAGGAGTATCACGTTACATTTCTGTAGTGAATCAGTCTGGTTGCACTCTGCATGCCCATGGAGGAGATGCAAACTACTTTCTGGGTTTCTCACCCCTTGGCAGATAACTCTCCCCACATTTCCATAGTACCTGGATATTTATGCTAAAATGATCATCAGTGAAGTAATTAAGAATGCCAATTTTAAATGGTCATTATTGTGCCTTGACTTATTTGAGATGAATGGGGCATCTTGCACCTCTTTTAGAAACAACTGCTGAACACCTGGCCAAAGTGAAAATAAATGGGCTTTGCACGGAGGACCTAATAGGGGTGAGGGGAAAATAAATCCTCCTCCCCACAATCTAACACTTGGCATAGAGTGGTTGCATGGCCTCCCCACTGTGTATACTACTGCTCATTGGCTTTAGAAGAAGCTGGGACTTCTGTGCATCCTCTACATTATGTGAATCTACAGTGGTGGATCTACTGGCCACCACTCTATGCTCCCTCTGCCACCAAACTCTTCTGTGTGGAATTTGCCTGCATTGCCTGGCACTGTCACCCCTACTTCCCTTCCCTACCCTGCCTCCCACTGACATCCCACCCCAGAAACACAGTGGTTCCACTGCTTAGGGTCTTCCGTCTCACTGAAGGGGGTCATCATGTAGCCCTCAGAGCTACTGTCACATTCTGTCTGTTTAAATTCTGCAGAAATGGATGGGTCACCAGACAAGTTCTGGTACAAAATACAGCAGACTGGCTCATTCTGACCCCTGCTCCTTTTATTGGCTGAGATTAGATATGGCAGTCACATCACACAGTTGTGGTCAGTCATCCTGCCTGGGTATTTTTAACAGGTTCTATACAATGTCCAGAATGGTGGTTGCAACTTGTGAGCTCATGTGTGAAGGGGATGTAAACAGGAAAATTGGAGGGATCCACAGGCATTTGGAGGATTATGTGGAAAAATTCTTATGCTGCATTTTGATTTGCTGTCTCATGGTGTCAGCTGGGCATCCACAGATACCAATACATGATGACATGCTGCTACAAAATTGAGATCAGAAACAAGTCACTATTGTCATATTAGTCAATTTGAGGAGAGGGGGAATTTTGGTGGAGAAGGGTGAGAATCTTTCCATTTTCTCCTCTGTTCATGAACTACATCTTCTCTCCTCAAAAGTCCAAATGTCAGAGTGACTCCTCCATTCCTATTAAAGAGGATAAACATGACTCTATCTGGTGACAGTTAACACTAGGCTGATCATTGGCAAAAAAGGTCCTAGGAGCTATCTCCCAGCTTGTGCTGACCCAAAGAGGAAGAAATTGAACAAGAGACCTGGACTCCTATCCCCCACATGGCAGCACAAAATATTTTTCCCTAATACTTGTGTGCCACCACACAAATTATTGCATTGGAAATTACCAGAATGCTTTGGGAATGGTGTATTTTCCTAAATCAAAGCTACCATACTTTTAAGTATTGTATAGCCCTTGCTCTGAGAAATGAGAAAAGCTTGTTAGAAAAAGACCACTTATGTTGTTAGATGATGATGAGTTTCTCAAGTGGATAGGCATTCTTAACGATTGCGTTTTATTTTAGGCTTGCTCTCATCGAACCCAAGATTTGGATCATTACCTAAAATTGCATGTAAGTCAGTACTTTTATTTTAAAAGGAAAGAAAAGGTTGGGGGATATTTATTAACAGTAGAATCTGAACTTTCCAAACCTCCACTATACAGACTTCCTTTGTGAGCTAACTGTGTGTCTCCCTGTTTTAGTGAATGTCAATTATCCAAACTTCTGCTTATCTGAACCCATAAGGTGTCAGTATAGCAGTCTAGGTAAATTGGATTCTTACTAAGTTTACAAACTAATTTATTAAGTAAAGCTTGTTTAATGAAGACTTTTTCAGTAAGAGTATATATTCAATTTTTAATTGTCCTATCTGAATTATTATATTATTGCAAGGTCAACCCTCACCATGGTTCTGTCAATAACACCATTCTCAATGGTCTGCTTGTCTGCTTCTTCCACAAGCACCTCTCCCATGCCACCTCTTTCTTGTGGGAAAAACTTCCAATCAAAATCTGTACCTCCCCACCTTAGCCTCATTAACTGTCATCTTGCCATAATGCACACAGAATTCTGCCATCTGATCATGGGTAGGCCAATGGTGAGTTTGGACTGCTGATTGTGGACATAGCTAATCTATGCTACAATATCCTACACTTTTGTTCCCATGTTCTCTCCCTGCTCTCACGACCTTGCTTATTTTATCTGCCTGTTATGTCTAGTCTTTTAGATGATAAACTTTTGTGGGGCAGGTACTGTCGTTTATTACATAATGTACAGCAGTAAGGCCCTGGCAATACCATATGACTACCATAACACGTTCTCAACATGGTTAAATTCTCTAAGTATTACAGCAATGTAACTGCTCAAATAAAGAAATAATAATACAAATTCAATGTATCCTCCGTGTCTAACTTTGGAACATTTTGTTAAAAAAATTGTTTGCACAGAAATTGTTTTGTATTGCATTTACATAATGCAACCACGCCATTTAAATGACGTAATCTCATCTGTTTTCAAAAGCGAAGCAGGTTTCATTTGGTGTATACTTGGATGTGAGACCTCCACAGAAAATTCAACGTGTTGCCAGAATTAGTTTTTCTTTTTGAATGAGTACTGAACCAGAGACCAGTGGTATTAAGGAAGCCTTTGCCATAGGAAGACAAGACTTAAACTGAAGTCCTAGCTATTTATAATAAAAAAAAAACATGGGGCATTTTGCAAAGGTAGGGGGAGTCAACTCTTATGTCTTTGTCAAATTTCACCATGGGCTATTATTACACTCCTCATCTAAATTCCCCCTGAAATTCCAAGTATATGTAGTATTCTTTTTTACATCTAAACTGTTATGCCGTGTTGCTGTGTATTCTTAACCAGCTGCAGTGTTTCACTCCACAGATGGTTGCATTTCAGTGATAAGAGAACTTACCACTATTACAGTATAATCTTTGTATATGTTTATAAAGTACTTTGGGATGAAAAAGTCCTACATAAGTGCAATTTACTGTACAAAGGACAAATAATATTATCTTGAGTTAGACTCTTGAATTAACAATATTTTGTGATCTGTTTGTACAGTTGCTGGTGCCTTTGGTCTTGCCATTGGGACGATGTCATACATACGAGTATGCCAGAGAAAGTTCCAGAGTATAGGAGTTCAGCCATTTGGTCCAGAATATAAAAGGTTTGTCTTGAATATAGATCACTTAATCTTAGATCAAAACATAGTTATTGAAAATAGAATGAGAGAGAGAGGCAGCTACAGCATACATTTAAACCTTTTGCTTCAGCTCATAGGGCACTCTTGAATGCTATACCTAAGGATATATATTGCAGTTATGTCGTTCCAGATTATGTGGTAATTATTAGAAAGATACAAATTAAATTCAATGTAATCTGCATTGTTTGGAAGACATAAATAATCCTGTAATTTAAAGGATTAAATCCTCAGCCTCTCTATATACTAACTAATTATAAAAGATCAACAGTTAGCAATTTACCTTCTGTCTGGTGCCATTAAATATCACACCATCTATCCCATCCGTCTGGCCTGTAACTCACCTTTGAATTCTCCTTTGTTCCATACGTCCAAGATGTATGTATCCAAATCCTGCAGCTTTTTCCTGGACCACATCTTCATATCCCTACAATTCATCATTCTCTGCCATAATCAATGCAGCCTCCTCTTCTCTAGCTTCCTGAACACCCATCCTGTCTCCAATCCATACAAAATGCAGCTGCTAAGATCATTTTCCTTACCTCAGACCATGTCATCCCCTCTTTTGAATCTCTCTACTTGCTCCCCCGTCCAACACATCAAGTTCAAGTTTGTTGTCACTGCCTTCAAAGCCAAATGCTGCTCTCACCCACATCTCATTTTGTATTAACTCCCACCTCCTCCCCTGAGCCAATGATATCTCCCTCAATTTGTCCATGTGTACTACACTGCTCCTCGCATAGGAAATGCATTTCCAAAAGCTCATCCACAAGGCCACCTCTCTGTAGTAAAATCCCTTCTGAAAGCTCATTTGTGCTGTGATGCCTATGTAAATTAGCTGACTGATAATGGGAAATTGGAAGGGTATTTTGAAATAATTTAAAAATCGTAAACCAATATTTTTTTAATAAAATCTTCCCTCCCCCACTTAAACCCCCGCTTCCCCCCAAAAAAGCCTATTGTGTTAATACAACACTGTATTACAAAGATGTGGCCAATTGGCCATCTATATCTTGGTAACCCTTGCCTTTACCCACTGGTCTTGTCTAGATTGTGAGTTCCTATTTTCAGGGATCATGCTTCCTTTTCCTGCTTGGAAAGCTCTACTATATTTTGGGCACTACTGAAAACAAACAATACATAAGAATAATAAGGTTGTTTTGCTGGGACATTCAGACATCATCCCATACCATAAGACATCTGGAAGGACTGAAGAACGTAAATCGGATGAATGGAAAACAACAAGAGATTCCTTCTATAAAGCCTGTTCAACAAATTCCTTCTAAAAGAATACTTACCAATATACGACACAAAGATGACAGCTGTGTTAGAGAAATATGAGCAAAAATCTTGAATGCTCTATTTTCCTCCTGATTTTAGGCCCTGTCATCATACCTGCAAGGAATGCGAAGCAAATTTTGGATCTAATGGACAGGAAAACTCAAAGCCTTCAGCTTCATAATCCCAGGTACACACATTTGAATCTTAAGGAAGCTTTTGATTTTATTCTTTATTTTGAACAGTATTCTAGTTTAAAACACTTGCCACAATACAATATAAACATAAACTTCATGAGATGAAAGACTGATAATTAGGAATTCTATTTATGGTTCTGAAGTTAACCTTGATTCTACAGTTTCTCTTTACATACATTTAACATTAATTTTAAATTCCCACTTCTGAGGAACTCCTAATTTAGCTCCAAAATGCTCATACAAACAGCACTATTTTTTTTTTTAATCCAGCTAGAATTCAGTGGGATTCTCTGGCTAGTTGTAAGTTAGAAGAAAAGAAATAAATATTTCTCTTCTAGTTTGAATGCTGTTTTCTGTTCCCAATATCTTTTTTAACTTGAACATTTATGGTCTGATCATTTTTGGTATGTCAAAAATACAGCTGAAATATTGATGTTTTAAGAACATGAACAGTAAATAATGTCCTTACTGTTTGCATGTAATACTATACTCTAGCTCAAACAGAAAGTGTGGGTTTGATGCAGAAATTATTGGGTGAGGCTCTTTGGCCCATGTTATACAGGAAGTCAGGTTAGATGATCATAAAGGGTTCCCTCTCCCTTTAAAATCTCTGTGAATGACATTGAGAGGGATATCTTAGCAGATCCTGTTCATTGACCCAAAACTGGGTGATTTTGATGGATTTTGTCAGTGCATGGTATTCACAATGAAACATGTTGATGTAATGTTGTATTATCATTGAAGAAGACATTAGGCTGAAGTGTGGCATCATTAGAGCGTCCCATCTGGACTTTAATAGTCTGGAGGAATTTTGTTACACCTATGGCCTTTTTTAGTGGCTACAGTAGTTAGCCAGTGGAGTAAGTAAACAGTGAGGCCTCATTTGAACCTAGCCTACATGATTATTCCACTCCAAATCTGCAGTAATATAGGGACAAGGTAAGATTCTCAAAAGCACCAAACCGACTTGAAAACCAATGGGACTTAGGTGCCTAAGTCATTAAGTGTTTTTGAGAATTTTGCCCCAAATCTTGCTTGCCTCGTTCACATATGATTATTTCCATTGACTTAAAATAAAGAGTCCATAGTATGTTTAATTAAAGATAGCCATTTATTCACTGACAAGTTGTTTGAGTCAAGTTGAGAGCGGGAGTTGGTGCATATTTTAGTTTGCTTACTCTACTGGTCTGGCAAAGACTGAGTTTGTTAACCCCCAGATCCAAACGCAAAGGCCATCTCCTTTCTCAAGCTGTTGACAAAGGAATTATTGTGAGCTGTGTTGTTTAATATACATGTACTGGCTTTGAAAACTATGTTTTACACGTACCCAGAGTCAGTTCTGATGGAAGAACTTTGAAATTTAGGAAAAACGTTAAGTGGGTTTTTTTATACAATTAAACATAAAAAAAATTGAGATTAGAGACTCACTGAACATTTCAATTAGAATGCACAAAGTATTGTGGTGTTTGATGATCACTTCTTTCCTTTTTAAAATATGTACAGTCAATGAGCTACAAGTGTGATAGATGGTGGATATTGCATTTCCATCTCTTCTCATGCTAAAAATGTGTATCATGCACAAACTTTCCCCTCAGATTACATCTAATTAAAATTATTGTACTGCACACAAATTCAGGGCCAAATTCTTACCTCAGAGACTTGTGCAGAACTCCCTCTGAAGTCACCAGATGCACATGTACGTCTGAGGAGAACTTAGCTCTCAGAGCTCAGTATTTTTTATAAAAAAATTTTGTTTGTTTGTTTCAGATCACGTTTCTTCTTTTTAAGAATTTACTTCATATCTTGGTATCTGAATTGTAGAACTGACAAAGACGACAAAATCCTGCAGAAAAAGTCTCTTCCTTCAATAGCTTATTCTGGACAGAAGAAATTAAGCCTACAGTCAGGTGTAAACCAGTACACTGTGAGGATTGGGTTGATTTTTAAAAAGTTTTCCTATATAATAAATGCTAATTTCTAGTAATGCAGTTTCTATTTTTTTTCTGTTGATATCACACCCCAGTATGTTTCTTTTTTCCTTAGATGGATTTTAGCTCTTGCCACTGAAAACTTAGATATTGCAATTCTTGTAAGTGGCAATGACCTGATCTCAGTGCAACCTGCAAAAGGCCATAATTGGAAGCATTTGTGTCCTGCATGAAAGAAAAAGAATGCAAGAGTATTTAAATGACGTTGCACTGCTAAGCAGCCCATCAAGCCCCCTATACTGTGATCAGTTTTGCATAACTCTTTGTACTGGGCAAGGACTGCATGTATCACCATACTTGACAATAGGTATCCTCTGGGTACTATTAGAAAGAATCCTATTGACTTCAGTGGGCTTTGAATCTGGACTTAAGAGAGGAGAGTGACATTTTATTTATGCCTGTCTATTCAAATCTCTTTGGAAGACATTCTGAACATTATTCCTAAATAGACAACTTAATAAAAAGAAGTTTTCTTTCTCAAAACATGAACATTGGGGAAAGAAGTGAAAGCGAGCTCAGAAACCTATGTTATTTAGGTTTGCTCTAATCTGACATTAGAAAAGAAAAATAATAATGAATTACAGAAAAACCCAGTTAATTACTGTTTGCATATTAATAAAAATGCTTTAATAATACTTTGTTCTTTTAGAATTTTTAAGTTCAAAAGTGTTGTGCTTCTGGCTAATATCCCCTTCTCCATGAGCACTCTCACTCAGAGGACCCTCTCTGTGTACAGATCCCCACAGGACAATCCAGGCTTTAATCAGGAACAAAGGGAAGTCAGGATTTAGTTTCTTTAATAAGAAAAATATATATCTAGAAAGCAGCCTAAGATAAAACTTCCTTGGCATTAACTCTCTGATACCTTTTCACAGAAATGGGACCTCATGGTCCAGCTGCCTTATACCCCCAGTCCAGTGCTGACCCCCCATAGAAACCCCAGTTGCATATGCACACCTTTCCCAGCATTCCACCTTGTGAGTACTCTGGCTTTACAGTTTATCCCTTCAGGGGCATGCAGTAGTGAAAGTAAGCAGATACACAGGCTCTGCAGAATATTCTAAAGCCAGATCTAGACAAACAATAAATCACCTGGACACATTTTCCTCCCTCAGGTTCCTCTTCACACTTGAACATTCTTCAGGTTTAGGTCAGAGCCACAAAGGAGTCCAGATCCCCACATGCACATACCTTCTCCTCCAAATCATGGAGCCTCTCTCTTCTGCAGGCCACCTCTTTCTTCCTCGGTTTCATAGTTAAAAATTGCCCTGTTGCTACAAAACAGGCCCCTCTATTCCTCTCTCCTGCCCAAACTTCCTTTGTGTCTGGGTCCCCCATGTTGCCTCAAGAGATCAAAACTCATGAATTGGATCCCAAAAAACACCATGAGATTTAAAAAAAAACCCACTGTATTGTGCTTTTTGGTCTCTCTTGATTTTTTGAGAGAGAGAAAGAGTGTGTGTGAGTGAGAGAGAGCGCTACTCACTCCTACATTTATTGGGTAAAGTGATTTTGGCCCCTGCGGTAGAAGCACTCTCTCATGTCTCTCATATCTGCCCATCCTCTGCCCCCTCCAGTTCTCCTCCACAGCCATCAGTTCAGCCCCTCCCCCCTCTACCCCTCCTAGAGTTCTTCACACCCACTCCCAGGCCCGTGGAAGCTGCATTTTGGGGATTTTCCATTCTCCCTTTCCGTCAGAACATCTGGGTAGAACTGTTCTCCCAGCTCAGGCACCCTCCTTAGCACTGTTCAGCTGGAGCCCTTAAGATCAACATCTTTTTTTGTTCTATAGCTTCTTCGAAACATGCAGGGATAATACACATCAGGGATGCTGTCAGCTCCTGGTTGACTCACTGCACATTGATGATTGAGTGATACAACAATTTCATAAAACTAACCGGAATTCATAAGTTGTACACAGATTCCCCAGATCATCACAAGCTACTATTATGAACTCTAATTTGAACTCTAACACCTACATTTGAAGAGTTTTTGTTGACCAACTCCCACTAAAATAGTCAGATGTTATGCTACAGCTTGGAAAACGTAAGGTTAAAAGTCTTGCAAAATGAAATATAACAAATTTAATTAATGAACTTAGTGAAAGTAGTGAAAAATTCTCATATGCAAACTGCAGATGATTCAGAATTACTTAGTAAATAGATCTAACATCTTTTTCAGACTAAAATACAGTATCATCATTACTATATCCATTAAATGTGAAAGGGAAAAAAAACCAAGATGGAGCAGGGGAATGTTTTCAGTTGCCTTCAACATCAGAAAGATTTTCTGAAAGATTAATGTATTTGCAGATCAGATACTGGAACCTCTGATAGTTTTCTAATTAAGGAAAGAGGATTGTCTCTTTTATTCTATACACAATCTTATACTGTGCTCATTACTGTAGCATTTGAGCACCTTCCCATAGTGCATTAAGAGACATTACTAACATCTGTCATGTTTGTTGTTCTCAATTTCTCTCCAGCAAGCATGTGCAATGGAGTGTCTTGTTTTGGTAGGATGTTTTTGTGTTTTTTTGTTTGTTTTAAATAAACATGTTGCTATGTGCTTATGTTAGAGAAGACATGGTCAAAGAAATGCGCTTTGCACTTGGAGCAGGAAGTGGTGAAGTTTGTGATGGTCCTTAGTTCTTGGGGAAGTTCATTCCACAGTCTCAGACTACCCCTGAAAAAGCTTGTCTTCCACCCGTGGCAATTAACTTTATTCTGCTTGTAGAGAGTTTGATATTACCATTCATCAGATGTGTCCACTGAGGTACCAGTAGGCAGCTATGCAGGTTAGTACATGGGCAACTTCAGGTATCTCATAGTAAGTAACAAATGGTTTTTCTACCTTTTTCTATATGCACATTTCAGTAATAATACTTCATTTACTACAGCTGGATGTTAGGTCTCAGCATAGTCTGCTATGACTAAATTGATACAAGCCCTAACTTGTCTAATGTTAAATGCTGAATTATCATAGACTCATAGACTTAAAGGTCAGAAGGGACCATTATGGTCATCTAGTCTGACCTCCCGCATGATGCAGGCCACAAAAGCTGACCCACCCACTTTCCCTTAACTCAGCTGTTGAAGTCTCCAGATCGTGATTTAAAGACTTCAAGTCGCAGAGAATCCTCCAGCTTGCGACCCCTGCCCAATGCTGCGGAGGAAGGCGAAAAACCTCCAGGGCCTCTGCCAATCTACCCTGGAGGAAAATTCCTTCCCGACCCCAAATATGGCGATCAGTAGAACCCCGAGCATACAGGCAAGATTCTCTAGCCAGACCCACATTTTACCAGTGATGGCACTTTATTACTTAATTGACTAAAATCACGTTATCCCATTAAACCATTCCCTCCATAAACTTATCTAGCCTAATCTTGAAGCCAGAGAGGTCTTTCGCCCCCACCGTTTCCCTCGGAAGGCAGTTCCAAAATTTCACCTCTCTGATGGTTAGAAACCTTCGTCTAATTTCAAGCCTAAA
>NW_020670757.1:0-1788 GCF_002925995.2 Terrapene triunguis | reverse complement strand
CCCCCCCGGCCTCGGCCAGGACTCCTGGGTCCCCCATGGCCCCCCCACCCCAACACCCGGCCTCAGCTTGGCTCCTGGGTCCGTCCCCCCACCTCCAGCCTTCAGTTGGCCCCTGTCTGCGTCTCTCCCTGCCCCGCGCTCTGGGCCTCCCCCAAGCCGCCTGGGTCCGCTTCTGATTCTTTCCCCACGGGGGCTTTGAGGGCAGTGCCCCTCCCCCCGCCCCCCCAAGGTTGAGCGTCCTGGGGTGGGGGGTTCCACAGCTATAGGGGGAGCTCCCCCCCCCCAATATAAGCCCCCACACCTAAGGCATTGGGATCCCAGTTCGCAGCACCCCCAGTTTCGAGGCAGGTGCCCCCGACTAGCGGGGCCATGAGGGGTCAGGATGGGGGTCGCGCAGACCCCACAGCAGCTCAGTCAAAGGCACAGGCTGGATTTGGGGGGATTGGGGTTTGGGGTCACAGGTGGGTTGGGTGGGGGTGTTCAGGAGGCTGGGAGGGTCCTAAGTCGCTGGGGGGAGGTAGGCGGAGGGATCTGTGCGGGGGTGATGAGGAAGGGAGGTGGGTACCGACCTTGTTTGGGGCCTGACCCCATTGATGCCTCTAGGGAAGGCACAGATTGGGGGTCAGGGAGTGAGCAGGGATCAGCTCCCAAGAGCCGGGATGGGGGCTGGGAATCAGGACGCCTGGGTTCCATCATGGCTCTGGGGGGGGGAGTGGAGGCTAGTGGTTAGAGCTGAGGGGTAGCGGTGGATGCCGGGTGCCAGGACTCCTGGGTTCTATTTAATCTTCTCCCCAGCCCCCGGGGCGGGGAATGGTCATGGAGGACGATGGGTGAGGTCGCTCACAGGGAAAAGCCGGACAGAGCCACCCCCTTGATACACTCTGTGTATCAAACCCCTGTGACTCCCCCCCAGCAAAAAGGCCCTCCCCCCCCCCCCCCCCAAGCCCCCCCCCCCCCCCGCGCTGATCCCTGCGGCAGGGGTGTGATTTGACCGTGTTTTTCCTCCTCACGTTGATATAACTGATTTTTCCTCTTTCTCTCTCTTCTCTCTTCTCTTCCCCCCGCTCCCCTCTTTCTTTCTCTCCCTCCCCCGTTTTCCTCCCCTCCCTCCCCACTCCTGCCCCCCACGGCCCCCCCCCACCCCCACGCCGCTGATGCCACTTGCGCTCGGGTCTCACCGTTCCTCCCCAGGAGGTAGGTAACGGAGGGGGAAGCCGCTGCTGGAATGGGGGGTGGGGACTCAAATAGCGCCTCGCCCCATTACATCCACATCAACGCAGTAGAGATTTGCCCCGAGCCCGACGCCAGACCCCTAGAGCATTGGAACTGGCCACGGAGGGGGGGGGGAGGGGCAGGGGAGGGGGGACCTGGCCCCTTGAGGGAAGGGGTGTTGCTGGAAGCACCCCGGAATCTCCACACAAGTTTTAAAGGTCCTGCATCAGGGATTGTCTCAGGGACAGTCGTGCCACACAGGGTCCCCCTGGTGATTAGAGATGGGGCAGCTGGGAACCAGGACTCCTGGGTTCATCTCCTCCCAGAGCCAGGGATAGGGGTCTAGTGGTTAGGGGAGGGAGCCCGGACTCCTGAGTTCTCTCCCCAGCTCGGGGAGGAGAGTTCTGCCAGTAACACCAGTTTGTCAGGCCCCAACCCCCCGCCCTGCGGCAGTGCCATGGCGGGGCAGCTGTGTGGGGTCTTATGCCTGAAATTGACACCCCCCCCCCCCCCCCCCCCCATGTGTCCAGGCGAGGGTGCCGTGTCTATCCCAGCATGCCCTGGGGCAGGCCTGGT
>NW_020670756.1:0-2118 GCF_002925995.2 Terrapene triunguis | reverse complement strand
GCAGGACCAATCCCCAACTAAATCATCCCAGCCAGTGCTTTGTCAAGTCTGACCTTAAAAAGTCTAAGGAAGTAGATTCCACCACCTCCCTAGGTAACCCATTGCAGTACTTCACCGCCCTCCTAGGGAAAAGGTTTTTCCTAATCTCCAACTTAGACATAAGAATGGCCATACTGAGTCAGACCAAAGGTCCATCCAGCACAGTATCCTATCTACCGACAGTAGCCAATGCCAAGTGCCCCAGAGGGAGTGAACCCAACAGGTAATGATCAACTGATCTCTCTCCTGCCATCCATCTCCACCCTCTGACCATCCATCTCCACCCACCATCCTCCCACACTGCAACTTGAGACCATTACTCCTTGTTCTGTCATCTGCTACCACTGAGAACAGTCTCGATTCATCCTCTTTGGAACCTCCTTTCAGGTAGTTGAAAGCAGCTATCAAATCCCCCCTCATTCTTCTCTTCTGCAGACTAAATAATTCCAGTTCCCTCAGCCTCTCCTCATAAGTCATGTGCTCCAGACCCCTAATCATTTTTGTTGCCCTCCGCTGGACTCTCTCCAATTTTTCCACATCCTTCTTGGAGTGTGGGGCCCAAAACTGGACACAGTACTTCAGATGAGGCCTCACCAATATCAAATAGAGGGGAATGATCATGTCCCTCGATCTGCTGGCAATGCCCCTACTTATACAGCCCAAAATGCCGTTAGCCTTCTTGGAAACAAGGGCACACTGTTGACTCATATCAAGCTTCTAGTCCACTGTAACCCCTAGGTCCTTTTCTGTATTGGTATTGGTTTTCATAAACATTCATCCCCATAAGGAGTGGTGCTGGTGGTGATACAAGGGAACTGGGGTATCTGAGGGAATTGCTTGTATGACTTCTGGTTAGCCAGTGGGGTAAAACCAAAGTCCTTTCTGTTTGGCTGGTTTGGCGTGCCTTAATAGTAAAGGACACCCAGCCTTGGGCTGTGACTGCCCTGCTCCAAGCAATTTGTCCTGAATTGATACTCTCAGTAGTGTCCCACCAGAGGCCGCATTGTTACAGTGGTTGTCCAGGATTTCATCTGGGAAGTCTCTGAAGCTCAGGACGCGCTTCCTCAGCTAGGGGAAGTATGTAACCCACACACCTTCAGGGTGTGGTGGTGTGTCCCATCTAGTGGCACCGAGACCACTTAGAGAGAAAGATAAAATGAGTCTGCTCTACAGTCTTAGCTAACAGCCAGTTGGCTTTTAGCTCATGCTGTAGAGGTTCATGCACTAAGCTCCAGAGGTCCCAACAACCAGGGTCTGTCAGTATTACAGAGGCAGCTGCCACCACAAGAGGGAGAGAGCTGCCATGCCACGCCCAGCTGTGAAGAGGTACCAAGCAGTGAGCTGACACCCTTCAGAGCCTCCTGTGATAATCTGTGAACTTTGGACAATAACTGGCTGGTAGGAAGTGTCACACCCTTGTATTGCCCTCAGAGTGGCCTGGGTGAGACCCTGTGGGAGGCCCTGGGCTCCCCCACCACCTGCCGCGCCCTTCCCCTCCGCATGTCGAAGGGCTGAAACCCTGACCACTAGGCAACATCCCCACGAGCGAATGCCATCACGAGGCATCCATCTTTGAAAGTTTGCAGAAGATGCAGGGGCAGAAAGGGGAGAGAGGATGAGAGTGACTGTTGGGGGGTGCGGGGGAGAGAGACATTGAGAGAGAGAGAGAGGGTGGGAGCCATATGGGAATCTCTTGTTTACCGCCATCAACCCAATGATCAGACCATTGATGCCTAAAATGTTCCCTGACATGTTGTAATTGATTGGATCTAGATTTAAAAACGGTTACCACATTTACAGACAGAGAAATGTCAGCGAGTTGAGTGGAAGGCCATTGCAAGCTCAGCTAATTATGTATTGGGGGTTATGCCCCATCTAACAAGCTCCTTAAACAATAGCTCCCAATTTTCATTCACATTGTTCTGTTTAATTCTTTTGCTTCAAAACACTTTCACTAATCATTTTGGTCAGCTTTGGAAAGTTAACCCTTTCAGTGCACCAAATATAAATATTGCTGGTTGGGACTGCCCTTTGTTGGTCATAAGAACAGCCATACTGGATCAGACCAATGGTCCATCC
>NW_020670755.1:0-2354 GCF_002925995.2 Terrapene triunguis | reverse complement strand
AAGCTTGGTCCTGTGGCAGCCAAGCTTCCCTCCTCCCCCGCTTCTTCGCACAACGTGGTGCATTCCGGCCCCTCCTTCTCCTCCCCCCAGAGGAGCAGAGCTGAGCGGCAGCGTGCTCGCTGCTCCGTAGAGCAGGCAGAGAGAGGTAGGGACAGGCCTGGGGGAAGGGGGTGGAACAGGGCATATCCCTTCCAGCCCCCTGCCATGAGCCGCTCAGGGCAGGGGGCTGGGAGAACTCCCACGAGCCGAGCACCCCAGCTTTCTGCCCTGCACCTCCCCACCCCAACACACACCCGCCCCGACCTCGAGTCCCCCCCCCAACACCCAGCCCTCTGCCCTGAACCCCCCACCCAGCGGGCTGAGCAGGCTGGCGGCGTAAAATCAGCATTTTAATTTAATTTTAAATGAAGCTTCTTAAACATTTTGAAAACCTTGTTTACTTTACATACAACAATAGTTTAGTTATATAATATACACTTAGAGAGAGACCCCTTCTAAAAAAATGTTAAAATGTATTACCGGCACGTGAAACCTTAAATTAAAGTGAATAAATGAAGACTCGGCACACCACTTCTGAAAGGTTGCCTATCCCTGTAGTAGACCATAACCTTTACGGAGATATATTACATGGCACAGGCAGCACAAAACATATTCCAGTTATGTCATACATACATTTATAAGCACCCCCCTCGCCCATAAGGCCTTATGGGGTACGCTGTCACAATAGGCACATTAAAATACTTGAGATCAGTGGATAGTATCCCTTGCCCAGCACTTTGGTTTTACAGGTGTTCTGTAAATAACTGTAAAATACCCATGTAGCTGAACTTCACAAATGAACTCACTTGCTGCCCTAAGAGTTATTGCATTTATCCTCCCCAGTGTGCACAGTAGATGTCTTCCAGGCCATTCTGCTCTCCTTCCATGTGTGGAACCTGGGAGTGCACAGAGCACCCCAATTATATGTAAGGAGATCAGAACCCCTTTGAAGTGCAGATTGTCTAAGGGATTATTAACTAGTTTCTTCACTAGATAGAAGCAGCAGTGTTATGGTGCTGGGGTGGCATATTTTTGTTAAGTGTGCTTAGCTGTCTTGTTTACATTCTGTAGGCACCGATTAGTTAGATTTTGTTTTTCATTCTGATCTTTTCATATTTTTACAGTTGTTTTGTTTGAAATGTGAGAGCTCAGGGTTAGGTGCCCTTTTACTAATCAAAATAAATAGCAAAAATATTCCCTGCATGTTACTATCTGGTGTCCTGATAGTGTTCTGAAAGGTTATCTTATTGCTGATGAGTTCTTCATAGGAAGGAGATGTACTTCTATGTGTTCTCCAAATTGCATCAGGATTGTGACACAGATTGCATAGCAGTCTTATTCCCAGCGGAGCGCCAAGATAGGGATTTTTGAAAGATTTCCTCTCCCTGGGGCGGGAGGATGTGGATCCAAGCATCACTGTTAGGGGATTTGGGGATATCAGGCATGCTCTCTCTGGGTTTGGGGAATTGGTGATCTCTCCTAGAAATCAGTATTGGTCTGTTGGGGATGGAAGCAGGATGAGGCCCTTGTTATTTCATGGGGATGAGACGACCTTCTGGATCTTGGTAGCATATGGAATGATTGCCCATCCATAGGATCTCACACTGGCATAGCTTGTAATATCAAGGGGATTGTTATTGCATCTCTGACCCACTATATCTGGTTTTTATCTTGTCACCATAGGGATGCCCAACACCTCTGGCCTGGTTAGCCGTCGCAACTTGATCTCCACGTCAGACGCTCTGGTGGTGTCACGGTTAAAGCAAGCTGGTGCAATTCCACTGGGTGTGACCAATTGCAGTGAGCTGTGTATGTGGTATGAGTCTAGCAACAATGTCTACGGCAGAACAAACAACCCATATGACCTGCAAAGGATCGTGGGTGGCAGCTCAGGTGAGGATCCAGGAAGCCAATACGGTAGTGCACAGATGAGTTTGCCAAATTCCTCTTGTTGATCACTTTGTACTTTAAAAGCTCTGCAGATGGTTAACTGGTTAGCCACAAACATAGCTGTCATATAGCATGTGGGCAATCTGATACGATGGGAATTCAAAGGTGAACGTTTTGGCTATTGGGCATTGTGACAGACTGACGATATTCTGTAATATCCCGAGCAAACGTTATGGAATTAAGATAAATTTTTTGAATTAAGTTAAACCATATTGAATTAGGGTTAATACCTTTTGAGTATATTGTATTAAAAATGCAGCCATGTAATGTGGTGGTGTGGCATTGTATGTACCTTCTCTAGTAGGGAGGGGGTATGCTAATGAACTTCCTCTGGCATCACCCCTTGAAGAACACCCCAGCCCCCC
>NW_020670754.1:0-1021 GCF_002925995.2 Terrapene triunguis | reverse complement strand
GGAGAGGGGAACCTGCCTTCCCAGCCACTCACCCACAGGGCAGAGGGAAACGTGCCCCTGACAACCACTCAGCCACCCACGCACAGGGGGTGGAGTAATGTCCCTCCCTGCCCTCAGGGGAGAGAGGAACATGTTTCCCCAGCCACAACCAGCCAGTCACCCACAGGGGAGGGGGGAATGTGCCCCCACCCCACAACCAGCCCCCCACCCACCTAAAGGGGAATGTAGCCAGCCAACAACCTCCCCCCCACCCAGCTGCCCACCCATAGGAGAGAGGGGAATGTGCTCCCCTCCAACCAGCCAGCCACAGGGAAGAGGGGAAAGTGTTCCCCACCCCAGCCAGTCAGCCACCACCCACAGGAGAGAGGGAACTGTGTCCCGCAGCCAGCCCCGACCTCCCCAGAGGTGAGCCCTGGTAACCCAGGAGAGGGAAGAGGAGAAAGGGAGCTCCTGAGACCAGGTACAGAACAACAAGCTAAACCAACCAACAGGGAAGGGGGTGCTCTTGAAAGACAGTGCAATGGGGTCTGTACCCACCCAAAGCAGGAAGGAGTCTGGTGGCACCTTAAAGACTAACAGATTTATTTGGGCATAAGCTTTCGTGGGTAAAAACCTCACTTCTTCAGATGCATCTGAACAGGGCCGGCTCTGGCTTTTTTGCCGGCCCAGGCAAAAAAGCCTCCGGCCGCCCCCGCGGGGGGGAGGGCGGCCAGAGCCCCGGGGGGAGAGCGGCCGGAGCCCTGGGAGGAGGGCGGCGAGCCCCGGCGGTGGCTTCGCGCTCCCGCCAGCGGCCGGGGGGAGGGCGCCGGGGGGGAGGGCGGCCGGAGCCCTGGGAGGAGGGCGGCGAGCCCCAGCCGGGGCTCGGCTCTCCCTCCGGCGGCCAGAGCGCCGGGGGCAGGGCGGCAAGAGGGCGGCGAGCCCGGCCGTGGCCCCGCTCTCCCCGGCGGCCAGAGCGCCGCGCCACCCCCCTCCAAGTGCCGCCCCAAGCACAAGCTTGGTGGGCTGGTGCCTGGAGCCGGCC
>NW_020670753.1:0-1103 GCF_002925995.2 Terrapene triunguis | reverse complement strand
ACCTTTGATTTCAGGATCCCCCAAAATACCATCGCCCCCCTCCCCCCGTTCCCCTCCCCGATTGAGACCAATGATACAGGGCACTAAAGGAATTTCAGTCCCCCAGGCAGCATTTCGCCTTCCAAGGTTTCCAAAGCAGCCATCAGACCTCGAATGGATTTCACTCAGCCCTCCCCATTCCAGGAGCAGACACCCTGCAATCCCTGGGGTGCCATATCCCTGGTTTTGGGGGGGGGACGACCCACATTGCTCTGTGCACTGCAGCAGCCTCGCTAGCAAAGCATGCCAAGCCTCACTAGCTGCCCAGCTGGGCACGGGTCCGAGCCGGGGCAAGGGATTAAAATAAACTTGCGCTCGCAAAAGGGGGGGGGGGGGGGAGATTGAATTCCCCTCGCCCCTCCGCCCCATACTGGTGCAGAGGTGCCAGCTCTAGAGGCTATTTTCGCCTCCATGTTACAGTATTGAACGGCAACACCAGGGGAATAAAAATAATGAATAAATTGCAAACTTTCCAGCCAGCTTCCCTGCCTGCGAGCCGGACTTCTGCACACGCTGCTCGCCACCGCTTGTGACGGGTTGGGGAGGGGGGGAAACGTGCAGTCACCACAATTCACGAGGGTTGTCTGTATTTCTGTTGGGAAGGGATTTGTGGGGGACAGCCCTGGGCGAAGTGGGGTACCCCCGACAGCTGGAGTGTGTGTGTGGGGAGGGGGGGGTCTGTCCCCTATAACATGTCTCCTAAAACATCCCCTCTAGCGCTGGCGTTAGTCCTTGGTGGTGCAAAGTGCCGTGCCCCTTTGCCCAGCCGGCGGGCTGGCAAACTCCCGGGGGACCCCAGGGATCACGGCTCGGAGTCACCTGAGCATCCTGGGGGGAAAGGGGTGCACTCCAGACCCCCTGCCAGGCGAGGAGCCAACTCGACACCTCCAGCAGGGGGCAGGCTGTTGTGTGTGGATCTCCAGTCTCCCCCTGGCCCCGCAGATCTCGGCTCGGTGACAGCCTCCCAGCTGGGCGAGCCTTGGCTGCAGCCCACTGCTTTCCAAACCAGATTTCTTGGACACAGGATGCGCGTCGCAAGTCGCTTGCCAAGCAACCCCCCCCCC
>NW_020670752.1:0-2529 GCF_002925995.2 Terrapene triunguis | reverse complement strand
GACGTCCATGCAGTGTGCAGCAGCAGTCAAAAAAGCAAACAGGATGTTAGGAATCATTAAAAAGGGGATAGAGAATAAAACGGAGAATATCTTATTGCCCTTATATAACTCCATGGTACGCCCACATCTTGAATACTGCGTACAGAAGTGGTCTCCTCATCTCAAAAGAGATATACTGGCATTAGAAAAGGTTCAGAGAAGGGCAACTAAAATGATTAGGGGTTTGGAACGGGTCCCATATGAGGAGAGCTTAAAGAGGCTAGGACTTTTCAGCCTGGAAAAGAGGAGACTAAGGGGGGATATGATAGAGGTATATAAAATCATGAGTGATATGGAGAAAGTGAATAAGGAAAAGTTATTTACTTGTTCCCATAATATAAGAACTAGGGGCCACCAAATGAAATTAATGGGCAGCAGGTTTAAAACAAATAAAAGGAAGTTCTTCACATAGCGCACAGTCAACTTGTGGAACTCCTTGCCTGAGGAGGTTGTGAAGGCTAGGACTATAACAGGGTTTAAAAGAGAACTGGATAAATTCATGGAGGTTCAGTCCATTAATGACTATTAGCCAGGATGGGTAAGGAATAGTGTCCCTAGCCTCTGTTTGTCAGAGGATGGAGATGGATGGCAGGAGAGAGATCACTTGATCATTACCTGTTAGGTTCACTCCCTCTGGGGCACCTGGCATTGGCCACTGTCAGCAGACAGGATACTGGGCTGGATGGACCTTTGGTCTGACCCAGTACGGCCATTCTTATGTTCTTATGTTGATACAATGTTTAGGCCCTGATCCTGCAAATACTTCAACACTTGCTTAACTTAAAGCATACAAGTAATCTTATTGACTTCATATAGGACTGCATCATCAGAGATCTACAACCTATCCTGAAAGATGATCCTTTACTCTCACAGATCTTGGGAGACAGACCTGTCCTCGCTTACAGACAACCCCCCAACCTAAAGCAAATACTCACCAGCAACCACACATCACTGAACAAAAACACTGACCCAGGAACCTATCCTTGTAACAAAGCCCGATGCCAACTCTGTCCACATATCTATTCAAGTGACACCATCATAGGGCCTAATCACATCAGCCATACCATCAGGGGCTCGTTCACCTGCACATCTACCAATGTGATATATGCCATCATGTGCCAGCAATGCCCCTCTGCCATGTACATTGGCCAAACCGGACAGTCTCTACGCAAAAGAATTAATGGACACAAATCTGACATCAGGAATCATAATACTCAAAAACCAGTGGGAGAACACTTTAACCTGTCTGGCCATTCTTTGACAGACCTGCGGGTGGCTATCTTAAAACAGAAAAACTTCAAAAACAGACTCCAACGAGAGACTGCTGAGCTGGAATTGATATGCAAACTAGACACAATCAACTCAGGGCTAAATAGGGATTGGGAATGGCTGAGCCATTACAAACATTGAATCTATCTCCCCTTGTAAGTATTCTCACACTTGCTTCTTATCAAACTGTCTGTACTGGGCTATCTTGATTATCACTTCAAAAGTTTTTTTTCTCTTACTTAATTGGCCTCTCAGAGTTGGTAAGACAACTCCCACCTGTTCATGCTCTCTGTATGTGTGTATATATATCTCCTCAATATATTTCACTCTATATGCATCCGAAGAAGTGGGTTGTAGCCCACGAAAGCTTATGCTCTAATAAATTTGTTAGTCTCTAAGGTGCCACAAGTACTCATGTTCTTAAAGGTAAGCCAAGTATGTAAGTATTGGCAAGTTTGTGCCTAAGATATTTTACAGGTCTCTTTTGGGGTAAAGTAGCTGTTTCTAGCCCCGGTGAGTCGTGAGATACCAATGTTACTGAAACAGCACTAAATATTTTAGTCCCACACCTCAGACCAGGATAATTTGAGTGACATTCCACATTAAGGGGAAAAGGAGTTAACATTTTAGTGGCAGGTTCTTTTTATTGTAACACAGAACCTATCTGAAGCTGTTGTAGAGGTTTGGAAATTAATAGTAGAGATAGTTAAAGGAAGGAAGTGATAGGTGTAAAATAAATACAGTTTATCACTTGGTTTTGCAATTTTTCTCCTGTCTACAGTTTCTTATGCGGTTATCTTATTTAGTTATTGAATATTCTCCCCTCTCCTTACATGGCTTCCTTGGTGAATGGAAATATCATATTTCCATTACTGGCACTGCTAGATTAAGGAAAGCTTGGCTTACTAATGTAAACTTTCCTTCTCTTTTAGAAGAACTCATGTAAATTAGAATTCTATTATATGCAAGCTTTAACATAGTCTGAGGCAAATTTGATGAAAAGCTGCATGACATAGTTAATCAGTTGCTGCTATCTCAAGGTTGTCTTTAGTTCAAGCTGAGTTCATTCTTGGTTGGTTTATGAAATTACTTTTTCCTCAGGCTCATCATGAACTCTGACTTCCAGGAAACTAAAAGCATTTGTTTTGTGAGCATATTTACTCGTGCATTTGGACCGCATTCCTGTTTCTGTAATCCTTACAGATGTTTATGGTACAATCT
>NW_020670751.1:0-2186 GCF_002925995.2 Terrapene triunguis | reverse complement strand
GGGTGCAGGCCCTGGGCTGGGGCAGGGGATTGGGGTACAGGAGGGGTGCAGGCTCTGGGAGGGAGTTTGGGTGCAGAAGAGGTGAGAGTAGGGTTACCATATTTCAGCACGGAAAAAAGAGGACGGGAGGAGCCCCGCCCCCGTTCTGCCCTAGCCCCGCCCCCGTCCTGCCCTAGCCCCGCCCCTTCCACTCCCCGCCCCCCTCAGAACCCCAACCCTCCCCCTGCTCCTTGTTCCCTGACTGCCCCCTCCTGGGACCCCTGCCCCTAACTGCCCCCCAGGACCCTACCCCCTACCTGTACCCTGACTGCCCAAAACTTTCTCCACTCCCCACAAGAAGCCCCCCCCTGAACTCCCGACCCCCCCCCGTTTCTTGACTGCCCCCTCCAGAACCTCCCTGCCCCTTCTCCTGCCCCCCTTACCCTGCTGCTCAGAACAGGGTGTTGGGCTCTGTGCGAGCCGGACACGTGGCTGCGCTCCCCAGCGCAACACACAACCCGGTCCCTGGCCCTACACAGTGCTGCTGGAGCGGGGCGCGGGGCTGCCGGGGAGGAGGAGCTGCCGGCTCAGAATGCAGGGGGGGGGGGGGGAGGAGCTCCTCTACAGCTGCTCCGGAGTCCAGCCCGGGACTTTCCTGCAGCCCTCCCAGCCGCTCGCTCTGCTCTGCCGGGGGAGGGGGGAAATCCCGGACATTTTGAGTGATTGACAAATTCCCCCCGGACGCTATTTTTAGCACAAAAAGCAGGACATGTCCGGGTAAATCCGGATGAATGGTAACCCTAGGTGAGAGGTTGGGCTCTGGGAGGGAGTTTGGGTGCAGGCTCCGGGCTGGGGCAGCGGGTGGGGTGCAGGAGGGGGCTCAGGGCTGGGTCAGAGGGTTGGGGTGTCGGGGGTGAGGAATCTGGCTGGGGGTGCGGGCTCTGGGGTGGGGCAGGGCTGGGGATGAGGAGTTTGGGGTACAGGCAGGCTGCCCTGGGGCTGGGGCCAGAGCTAGGAATAGTCCCAGTCCAGGGGTGTCTCCACTAGGCCACGCGGTTGCCATGTGATTCCTCAGGGCTCCTCCCCTCTCCTGTACATTGTGTTACAGTGCGGTGGGGATACGGTTAAGATGTTGTCACAGTTAATTTTAGTAAAAGTCAGGGACAGGTCACAGGCAATAACCAAAAATAATGGGGGGAGGGGCTGATGGGGGGTGACTGAAGCTCGAGCCCCACGGTGGGGGGAAAGAGAGCCCGAGACCTGCTGTGGGCGGGGAGGTCCAGCACCTGCACATAGTGGCTGACAGCTCCAGGGCCCGCGGTGCCTCAGGGCCCTAAGTCACTGCCCAGGCAATTCCGGGTCCCCCCCAACACAGCTCTGGCCCCCCCACGCCCCAGGGCTGAAGCGGAAAATGTCCCGGAGGTCTCCAAAAGTCATGGAATCCGTGAGCTCTGTGACATCTTTGACCAAGTGGGGGATTTTCTTGTTTTTTCCTGGTTATCCAATGGTTTGCATGCGGAGGGGGTGGGACTCAGTTTCCCTGGGTGTTACTGGTTTAACGAGATGAGGGGAGAGGGAGTTTGTTGTTACAGAGGACCGGAGAGGGAACTTGGGACCACAGCCGATGACCTGGAGAATGGACAACCCAGCGACTGGTGACCTGACGACCCGGAGACGCAGCGCAGGAGAACAATGGGCTGCGGAGAGAGAAGTTGGGAATTGGTCCTGCTTTGAGCAGGGGGTTGGACTAGATGACCTCCTGAGGTCCCTTCCAACCCTGAGATTCTATGATTCTATGAACCCCGTGACCTGACCAGCCGGTTCCAGACAGAGGACCAAAGAGAGGAGGGGAGGCCCCGGTTTACGACCCTGTTTACCTGGAGAGAAGACAATGGACAGAGGCGGGGCTTGGGGCCGGTGATCTCAGATGCCAGCTGGGAAGCAGGGGTGGGGGGGCCTCTGAGCTGGAGAGAGGGTTCAGGCAGAGCCCACCTGGATGCAGGGCAGACTGGAATGTGCTGTGCTGAGGGAGGCCAGGCCTGAGGCCCTGAGAGTTTCCTGTGCTGTGTTCAACTCTCAATAAACCCTCCCTGTTTTATGCTGGCTGAGAGTCACTCCGGTCTAGAGAACAGGGTTGCATCAACCCCTTTGGGAGGTGGAGGCCCCGGGGGTCCAGAGCGAGTGGACTCCCTGAGGGGGCCCACGGC
>NW_020670750.1:0-1083 GCF_002925995.2 Terrapene triunguis | reverse complement strand
ACTGATTTATACCTGCCTCTGGAGATTTCCATTACTTGCATCTGAAGAAGTGAGGTTCTTACCCATGAAAGCTTATGCTCCCAATACTTCTGTTAGTCTTAAAGGTACCACAGGACCCTCTGTTGCTTTTTACAGATTCAGACTAACACGGCTACCCCTATGTCACATGAGTGAGGTGCTAAGTGTCCAGGGTACTACACTAACATGGTTTATCCCTTTCTGGAGGCATGTGCACAATGAGCAGTGATGGGAAACTACAGCTCCACCATGAAACGCTTCACTTATGGAATTCTACATCTATCAATTTTCTCTCTGGTCCTTCTTCACTACATACTACCATACCACCTCCATGATGGCCCAGTGTTTGAATGAGTTAAGTTCTTGGATCAAGAACAACTGACTGAACCTGAACCCAAGCAAATTAGAGGTAATTCTGGTGGGTGGAGGACAGTATTTTGAAAAGCTTGCAGTTATGGTTCAGCCTCCATTGGTTGAAGATACATTCCCACAATTAGTCAAATTCAGTCCATAGTGTAGGAGTACACTTGCATTCCTCTCTGAAGCTAAGATCTCACATATAAGCATTTGTGACTACATATCTATCATGTGCTGTTTGTTCTCTCATCCTCTTCCCAGAGGGAAAAGCTTGTGAAGTTACACACACTTCTATTGCCGTGCATTTATATTAGAAGGCAAGGTCAAAGAAATGTGCCACACTCTTGGATTGGATAGTGGTGAGGTTCGTGATGGTCCTTAGTTCCTGGGGAAGTTCATTCCCCTGTCTTGGACCATCCCTGGAGAAAGTTCTGTCCTTCACACTGTGACAAAGTTCCTCCTCTATCTTGACAGGTTTCAGAGTAGCAGCCGTGTTAGTCTGTATCCGCAAAAAGAACAGGAGTACTTGTGGCACCTTAGTGCCATGGCGTACATGGCAGAGGGGCATTGCTGGCACATGATGGCATATATCACATTGGTAGATGTGCAGGTGAACGAGCCCCTGATGGTATGGCTGATGTGATTAGGCCCTATGATGGTGTCACTTGAATAGATATGTGGACAGAGTTGGCATCGGGCTTTGTTACA
>NW_020670749.1:0-3232 GCF_002925995.2 Terrapene triunguis | reverse complement strand
GGGGGGGGGGGGGGGGGGGGGGGGGGGGGGGGGGGGGGGTTGGCTGCAAGCTGGCAGCCCAGGATACAGTCCAGGAAGGCACAGGCTTATTTCTAGTAGCAAAGGCGCTGCAAAGCAAGAAACAGATTACAGATACAGACCAAGGTTTAGCTTGAGTCTGTGTGCTGGGGAAACAGCCAGCAGCTAAAGTAATAAAAGTATAGAAAGTTTCACAGAGGGATTCTTACCAGTCTCCAAGGCAGCAGCAAAGGCAGAAGCAGCAACAACATCAGAAGAAGCAAGGAGGGCTCGGTACGGTCTTGATAATCAGGAGGTCTCTCAGGCAGCAATTCGTTCTTTGTGGGGGGGGGGTTAAAAACGGGGGTACGCTCAAAAATAAAATGAGAGCGGAGAAAGGATCCCCCAGAACCCCTGGCTGATCAGACCAGGTAGCAATGCAGGAACCTTTCTGATGTTTGTTTCAAAAATGCCTGTTCTTAAAGGCAAACTCAGGCAGTTTCCCACCCAGTAATCCTGATAGGCTCCTTCTGTCACAGGGGAGGAGATACAGGGAAAAACTGCAGGTGAGCATAGAGACGTGCCTGGGCAGAGTCCTGGACCATAGGCGTGAATTCCCACCTCAGGACTCAAAAGCACATGAGGCCTATGACTCATGCCCAGGATCTCAAAAACACATTAGGTCTTGCAGCTCTGGACATTGCCTACCCTACACCGAGCCCAGGTTTAACAAGGTGATAACAGGACCAACCCTTTGAACAGGGCAGTAGTCCCACTTAGCACGCAGCACAAGTGGCCATCCCTTTGAGAAGGGCAATGGCTCTTGGTAAACAACTTAAGGGGCCCTCCCTTTGAGAAGGGCAGTGGCCCTGGTAAACAACTTAACAGCCAGGGAGGGGCGGCCACAGGAGGAGAACAAAAACAAAATGGAGTAAGGGGACAGCTGTAAGAAACAAAATGGAATAGGGGGAAAGCTGTAACAGACAAGATGGAGGTTATAGGTCTATTACAGGAGTTGGGTGGGTGATGCTGTGTGGCCTGCAGCATGCAGAAGGTCAGGTTAGATGATCATGATGGTCCCTTCTGGCCTTAAAGTCTGAGTCTATATTTTTGAGAAAAAAAAATCCAATCTTGATTTTAAACTTTCCAATGATGGAGAATCCACTGCAGCCCGTGGTAAGTTGTTCCAGTGTTTTTCTTCTAGTCTGAATTTGTCTGGCTTCAACTTCCAGCCTTTGAATTGTGTTATACCTTTCTCTGATAGAATGATGAGCCCTTTGTTATCAAAGTTCTGTTCCCCATGTAGGAACTATTAGTTTGTGATCAAGTGGCCCCTTAACCTTCTCTGTTAAACTAAAGAGATTGAGTTCTTTCAGTCTTTTACTATAAGGCATGTTTTCCAATCTATTAATCATTCTCGTGACTCTTCTCTGAATCCTCTTTGATTTATCAACATCATTCTTGAATTGTGGACACCAGAAATGGACACAATATTCCAGTAGTGGTCACACCAGTGCCAAATACAGAGGTAATATAACCTCCATACATGTACTCAATATGGGGAAGTCGTGTTCAGCTGATTATCCACCATGACCCCTGAATACTTTTCAGAGTCATTGCTTTCCAGGATAGAGCCCCAGGATAGACTACATTCTTTGGTCGTAAATGTCTGGCTTTTACATTTGACCATATTAAAATGCATATTGTTTGCTTGCCTCCAGCTTACCAAGCCATCAAGATCACTTTGTATCAGTCCTCTTCATTATTTCCACTCTCCCAATCTTTGTGTCATCTGAAGAGTTTATCAGTAAAGCTGTTATGTTTTCTTCCAAACTTCTAGGTGATCTTAAATATCGTAGGGCAAAGAACCAGGTCCTGCAGGGCCCCTGCTTGATGATAATTCCCAGTTTACAGTTACATTTTGAGTCCTGTTTGTTAGCCATTTTAAATCAATTTAATATGTGCCATGTAGATTTTGTGTTTTCAAAATCAGAATGTTTTGTGGTACCAAATCAAATGCCTTACAGAAATCTATTACATTAACACTATTACCTTTATCAGCCAAACTTGTATTCTCATAAAAAAATCATGTTAGTTTGACAAGATCTATTTTCCATATACCCATGTTGATTGGCATTAATTATATTACCCTCCTTTAATTCTTTATTAACCAAGCCTCATATCAGCCATTTGATTATTTTGCCTGGGATCCATGTCAGGCTGACAGCCTGTAATTACTCAGGTCATCCCACTTACCCTTTTTAAATATCAAAGTAAAGCAAGGATAATTTGATGTGTATTCTGCAGTTCAAAAAAGTAGCAGCATTAAATTGAGAAAAGTTAAATAATATGTATACAGCTCAAGGTCCTAATCCATCTTCTATCGAAGTCAATTAGAAGGACTTCAGTGGAAGTTGGCTCAGCCCCCTAGAGTCTCTTTGCAGTCTCAAAGTATTGTTATAATGTACAAAGGTTTCTGACCAAAGTTCTTTTGACCTCAAAGTTTTTGTGTTGGTCCTTTGTAAAACATTGGAGAAAGGGTAGATCAGATGGACAGAATAAAAGATACCACATCACCTGCCTTGTTAATTCTTTACAATTGCAAGGTGTGAACACCGTCATTCATATAATTGATATTAAAAAACCTGCTATAAGCTATGGAAAAAGAGCTGTAATGTCATTGGACAGAAGCTGTATTTGACTTGTGCTGATACAGAACCTCTTAGATAACATCAACAAAGCTGTTAAATGTAAACTGACTTGGTCCCTGATCCTGAAAACACGTATACACACATTTAATTGGACTCTCATGGGCTTAAAGTTAAGCATGTGTGTTTCCAGAATCAAGATGTAATAAAAGCAAAATAATTTATAATGCCATAGATTTCTTTTTTTCACTTCATCAACATAAATAAAAATATAAATAAGAGATACAAAGAAATACATTTTAAAAACCAGAGGAATGGCTATTTCCCCACCTAACAATTGACAATTAGGGCACTGTATTCAAAACTGAACTCCTAAACTGTGAGTGCCAAACCTGCAACTGCATGCACAAAACTGGTAGTTGTTGGCAAAACTGCAAATTAAACAATGCAAAATTACATATGCAACCTCATTTTTTTTTCTGCAACATAAGCACAATTTCCCATTTTTTAGTTTACAGTTGTGCATACAGGGCCGGCTCTGGCTTTTTCGCCGCCCCAGGCGAAAAAGTCTCCGGCCGCCCCCCCCC
>NW_020670748.1:0-6606 GCF_002925995.2 Terrapene triunguis | reverse complement strand
CCGCAAAGGCATCCTTCTTTCACAAAGATCCAAATATATGTGATTACTACAAATGCATGCTTGTTGTTGATCTTTATAAGGCTCAATCTTCTACCTATTAAAAATATCATAAGCTCTCTAGTATTAATGCTTGATGTTCTGCTTTACTGGTTCGTATATTTCTTTCCCTCTCCATAATTATTGCTTAAATAACCCTTTCATTTATCTAAATTTACTTGTTAATGAGGGAATCTGCCCATACAATTCAGTTTTCACTAGAAAATTGTAAATGGGTAGCTAAACAGTCATCCACATATATTCATTTTTTTCAACATACGATAATACATGTGTTCAGAAATCCTTAAATAATATGTCTGATCTTATTCTTTACACATTTCTGTGATGTTCATGCTCATTTTTCAATTTTTAGGCAAAAACATGATGCTCAAAAGTAAGGAACTAATATCTGATACATCAGTCTAAAGTAAAGGGCATGTATTCAATTTTCCTTTTCTTGCACTAAACATCAGTATATGCAAGAGGAAAATATAAAAGAGAAAATTAAAGTTCAGAGATAATAGATATATCTTTTGGTCTGACACTCTTCAGTGAGAGACACAGAAGGGTCTATACTGGTTTGGGGGTTATGTACTCTGCAGCCAGCAGTTCATGAAGGAAACCCAATTCAAGCTGATCAAGTCGCACATGTGAAATGAGGGCATTATATCACCATTAGTATCCAGAGCATATTCTTTGCAAGTGATACAGGGTACTGCAATGCAGGATTTGGATCAGTTATAGAAAACTTCCATATTTGGATAGTAAGTGGTCCGAAGCCTCCTCTTCTCTCCTCTGGGTATCCAGATAAAATGATATTAAAATAAACAAAAACAAATGTTTGAGCCTTCTTAAATTCCAGGAGCCAACGGGCATGCAGCTACCTGCTTCAGTTACTATGCTGGACTGAAAGAAGTTTTTTGACTCATGTAGGGTTTAATCTTGCCAGGTGCAGAGCACTCTAGACCTAATCCTGCAAAGCACTTAAGCATGTGCTTAACTCTAACCTTTTTTAATGGGTGCTTTGTGGGGTTAGGACCAGAGAGCTCAGTGTCCTGCTGTTTTGAGTTCATTGTTTCCCATCAGATGTGTTAGGGTATGTCTACACTACGAAATTAGGTTGAATTTATAGAAGCCGGTTTTATAGAAATCGGTTTTATACAGTCGATTGTGTGTGTCCCCACATAAAATGCTCTAAGTGCATTAAGTCGGTGGACCGCGTCCACAGTACCGAGGATAGCGTCGACTTCCGGAGCGTTGCACTGTGGGTAGCTATCCCACAGTTCCTGCAGTCTCCGCCGCCCATTGGAATTCTGGGTTGAGATCCCAATGCCTGATGATGCAAAAACAATGTCGCGGGGGGTTCTGGGTACATGTCGTCAGGCCCCTCCCCCTCTGTCAGAGCAACGGCAGACAATCGATTCACACCTTTTTACCTGGGTTACCTGGGTTACCCGTGCAGACAACATACCACGGCAAGCATGGAGCCCGCTCAGCTCAGCTCACCGTCACCATATGTCATCTGGGTGCCGGCAGACGTGGTACTGCATTGCTACACAGCAGCAGTTAATTGCCTTTTGGCAGTAGACAGTGCAGTATGACTGGTAGCCGTCATCGGCTATCTGGCTGCTGGCAGACATGGGGCTGCATTGCTACACAGCAGCAGCTCCTTGCCTTTTGGTATCTGTCATCGTCATATTCCTCAGTGAGTTCAATCAGAGGCACCTGGGCAGACATGTTTTGTCTCCTGGCCTATTGAACCGTCTTGACGATGATGGCTAGCAGTCGTAGTACAGCATTTTCTGCCAAGCACCCAGAAGATGCCGATGGCTATCAGTCATGCTGCACCATCTGCTGCCAGCTTAAGATGTAAAAAATAGATGGACCAGATTTGTTCTGTATTCATTTGCTTCCCCCTCCCTCCATAAAATCAACGGCCTGCTAAACCCAGGGTTTTGAGTTCAATCTTTGGGGGAGCCATTCTGTGTGACAGTTGTTTGTGTTTCTCCCTGATGCACAGCCACCTTTGTTGATTTTAATTCCCTGTAAGCCATGTCGTCACTCGCCCCTCCCTCCCTCCTTCAGACAATAGTTTCGCGCCTTTTTTCAGCCCAGACGCCATAGCACTGGGATCATGGAGCCTGCTCAGATCACTGCGGCAATTATGAGCACTATGAACACCACGCACATTGTCCTGAAGTATATGCAGAGCCAGAACATGCCAAAGCAAAACCAGGCGAGGAGGCGATTGCAGCGATTGCAGCGTGGCAATGAGAATGATAAGGAAATTGACATGGACATAGAACTCTCACAAAGTACAGGCCCCAGCAATGTGCAAATCATGGTGTTACTGGGGCAGGTTCATGGCGTGGAACGCCGATTCTGGGCCCGGGAAACAAGCACAGACTGGTGGGACCGCATCGTGTTGCAGGTGTAGGATGATTCCCAGTGGCTGCAAAACTTTCGCATGCGTAAGGGCACTTTCATGGAACTTTGTGACTTGCTTTCCCCTGCCCTGAAGCGCCAGAATACCAGGATGAGAGCAGCCCTCACAGTTGAGAAGCGAGTGGCGATAGCCCTGTGGAAGCTTGCAACGCCAGACAGCTACCGGTCAGTTGGGAATCAATTTGGAGTGGGCAAATCTACTGTGGGGGCTGCTGTGATCCAAGTAGCCAACGCGATCAAAGACCTGCTGATATCAAGGGTAGTGACTCTGGGATACGTGCAGGTCATAGTGGATGGCTTTGCTGCAATGGGATTCCCAAACTGTGGTGGGGCGATAGACGGAACCCATATCCCTATCTTGTTACTGGAGCACCAAGCCACCGAGTACATAAACCGCAAGGGGTACTTTTCAATGCTGCTGCAAGCCCTGGTGGATCACAAGGGACGTTTCACTAACATCAACGTGGGATGGCCGGGAAAGGTACATGATGCTCGCGTCTTCAGGAACTCTGGTCTGTTTCAAAAGCTGGAGGAAGGGACTTTCTTCCCGGACCAGAAAATAACTGTTGGGGATGTTGAAATGCCTATCGTTATCCTTGGGGACCCAGCCTACCCCTTAATGCTATGGCGCATAAAGCCGTACACAGGCAGCCTGGACAGGAGTCAGGACCTGTTCAACTATAGGCTGAACAAGGGCCGAATGGTGGTGGAATGTGCATTTGGACGTTTAAAAGTGCGCTGGTGCAGTTTACTGACTCGGATATTGTTATTGCTGCTTGCTGTGCACGCCACAATCTCTGTGAGAGTAAGGGGGAGACATTTATGGCGGGGTGGGATGTTGAGGCAAATCGCCTGGCCGCTGATTACGCGCAGCCAGACACCAGGGCGGTTAGAAGAGTACAGCAGGGCGCGGTGCGCATCAGAGAAGCTTTGAAAACGAGTTTTGTGACTGGCCAGGTTACGGTGTGAAACTTCTGTTTGTTAATCCTTGATGAACCACCCCACCCCACCCCACCCCCGGTTCACTCTACTTCCCTGTAAACTAACCACCCTCCCCTCCCCCCTTCGAGCACCGCTTGCAGAGGCAATAAAGTCATTGTTACTTCACATTCATGCATTCTTTATTAATTCATCACACAACTAGGGGGATAACTGCCAAGGTAGCCCGGGAGGGGTGGGGGAGGAGGGAAGGACAAGGACACACTGCAGTTTAAAACTTTAAATCTTTAAAACTTTAACTCTTATTGAAGGCCAGCCTTCTGATGCTTGGGCAATCATCTGGGGTAGAGTGGCTGGGTGGCCGGAGGCCCCCCCACCGCATTCTTGGGTGTCTGGGTGAAGAGGCTATGGAACTTGGGGAGGAGGGCTGTTGGTTACACAGGGGCTGTAGCGGCGGTCTCTGCTCCTGCTGCCTTTCCTGCAGCTCAACCATACGCTGGAGCATATCAGTTTGATGCTCCAGCAGCCGGAGCATCGACTCTTGCCTTCTGTCAGCAAGCTGACACCACCTATCCTCTTCAGCCTGCCACTTGCTCTCTTCAGCCCGCGATTCAGCCCACCACCTCTCCTCTCGTTCATATTGTGCTTTTTTGCACTCTGACATTGACTGCCTCCACGCATTCTGCTGTGCTCTGTCAGCGTGGGAGGACATCTGGAGCTCCGAGAACATATCATACCGAGTCTGCCGTTTTCTCCTTCTAATCTTCACTAGCCTCTGTGAAAGAGAAACATTTGCAGCTGGTGGAGGAGAAGGGAGAGGTGGTTAAAAAAGACACATTTTAGAGAACAATGGGTACACTCTTTCACGTTAAATTTTGCTGTTCACATTACACAGCACATGTGCTTTCGTTACAAGGTCACATTTTTCCTCTTATATTGAGGGCCTGCCGGTTTGGTGTGAGAGATGACTCACACAGTGACAGGCAACAGATTTCGGCTTGCAGGCAGCCATGGTAAGCCACAGTCTTTTGGCTTTTTTAACCTTCTTAACATGTGGGAATGGTTTCAAACAGTAGCGCCCTCATTTCCCATACCAAGCACCCATTGGGTTGGCCATTTAAAATGGGTTTGCAATGTAAAAGGAGGGGCTGCGGTTTCCGGGTTAACATGCAGCACAAACCCAACTACCCCCCCCCCACACACACCCAATTCTCTGGGATGATCACTTCACCCCTCCCCCCACCGCGTGGCTAACAGCGGGGAACATTTCTGTTCAGCCGAGCAGGAACGGGCACCTCTGAATGTCCCCTTAATAAAATCACCCCATTTTAACCAGGTGATCGTGAATGATATCACTCTCCTGAGGATAACAAAGGGAGATAAGGAATGGATGTTGTCTGCATGCCAGCAAACACCGGGACCATACGCTGTCATGCTTTGTTATGCAATGATTCCAGACTACGTGCTACTGGCCTGGCGTGGTAAAATGTCCTACCATGGTGGACGGGGTAAGGCAGCTCTCCCCAGAAACCTTTTGCAAAGGCTTTGGGAGTACATGAAGGAGAGCTTTCTGGAGATGTCCCTGGAGGATTTCCGCTCCATCCCCATACATGTTAACAGACTTTTCCAGTAGCTGTACTGGCCGCGATTGCCAGGGCAAATATCATTAATCATTAAACACGCTTGCTTTTAAACCATGTGTAATATTTACAAAGGTACACTCACCAGAGGTCCCTTGTGTGCCCTCATGGTCTGTGAGCACGCCTTGGGTGAGTTCGGGGGTTACTGGTTCCAGGTCCAGGGTGATAAACATATCCTGGCTGTTGGGGAAACCGGTTTCTCCGCTTCCTTGCTGTGAGCTATCTTCATTGTCTTCATCATGATCTTCCTCGTACCCTGAACCCTCTTCCCTGTTGCGTGATTCTCCATTGATGGAGTCAAAGCACACGGTTGGGGTAGGGGTGGCTGCACCCCCTAGCATGGCATGCAGCTCCGCGTAGAAGCGGCATGTTTGCGGCTCTGCCCCGGACCTTCCGTTTGCCTCTCTGGCTTTGTGGTAGACTTGCCTTAGCTCCTTAATTTTCACGCGGCACTGCTGTGCGTCCCTGTTATGGCCTCTGTCCTTCATGGCCTTTGAGACTTTTTCTAATATTTTGCCATTTCGTTTACTGCTACGGAGTTCAGCTAGCACTGATTCATCTCCCCATATGGCGAGCAGATCCCGTACCTCCCGTTCTGTCCATGCTGGAGTAATTTTTCGATCCTGGGACTCCATCATGGTTACCTGTGCTGATGAGTTCTGCATGGTCACCTGTGTTCTCCACGCTGGGCAAACAGGAAATGAAATTCAAAAGTTCGCGGGGCTTTTCCTGTCTACCTGGCCAGTGCATCTGAGTTGAGAGTGCTGTCCAGAGCGGTCACAATGAAGCACTGTGGGATAGCTCCCAGAGACCAATAACGTCGAATTCCATCCACACTACCCCAAATCCGACCCACAAAGGCCGATTTTAGGGCTAATCCCCTCATCGGAGGGGGAGTAAAGAAACCGGTTTAAAGGGCCCTTTAAGTCGAAAAAAAGGGCTTCGTCATGTGGATGTGTCCAGGCTTAATTCGATTTAACGCTGCTAAATTCGACCTAAACTCGTAGTGTAGACCAGGCCTCAGTTGCTTTTCAGGACTTCAACAATATTCTTAACTGAGCAAAAATTTATTTGATCTTTTTTCCTTCTTTCCCTCCACCCCTCAGTCTAATACTATGAAACGGGCACAAAGTATCCCAATGTTCTCTTCCATTTCTTGTTTACAATGGCTACCTTGTTTTGTGCTCTGTTTCCTGAGAGCCCTGTGAAGGGGAAAAGACTTCTCTTACAGCTTTTGTAAAATTATTATTATTATTTTATTTCAAGCTTCTCAGGTGAACTGAAAATGTAAAGCTCCCCAGATTAATTGTATCTGATATTAAACAATTAGCAGAAACCAACCATTTGCATTTTAATAACATTGTAACCATCTGGTAAATGAATCCATTAATCTTGATTAGCTTGGTATCAAACACTGGCATGTGGAGTTCACTGATGTGTGTACTATTAAAGGAGATTTTTAAGTCATGTTTGGCATAATTTTCTCCAGCAAAAGAGACTACAAAGACTAAGCCAGGCTTGACTAATATGGTGTAAGATACTGATC
>NW_020670747.1:0-1003 GCF_002925995.2 Terrapene triunguis | reverse complement strand
CAAATTTATTAGAGCATAAGCTTTCGTGGGCTACAACCCACTTCTTCTCACTCCCCAAGACAACCATGGGTCCTGTGGTTAGTGCTCAAGAGAACTAGGTAGAGCTCTGGCTTGAAGTCCCAGCTCCTTCCTCTGTCCCTCAAGAAAGCAGGACCTGACACTGCATTGCATTGACCTCCCCAACCAAGGACGTCCCACTAGGGACCCAGCTAGGAGGACAGAGTAGAAAATGGATCTTCCAGTCTCTCCTTACCAGTCCCCCAAAGAGTTAAGGTAAAATTGGTTCCCACCTCTCCTTATGGGGCTCACCTCCAAGATGTAGTGGAGCCTGTCTGCATCTGGGGACTCTGCCAGCAGGTTCCCCAGCATGGTATCCAGGATCTCTGGCATGACTTTGTGCAGAGCCTGCAAAGCATGGGTCAGAGTTAGGGAAACTGGGCCTACACCTGCCACAGGATGGGAAGAGGGGTCTCTGGGAAGCACTGGTGAGACTCCCAAACACATATCCTGGCCTCTCTCATTCACATCCCACTGCAGGCAATTAGCAAGAATTGATGACACCTGGATCTTTGGTCCATGAGCTTAGCAGGTCTCTGCAGAGAGCCTTGTAGGCAGAAGAGTATGAAACAGCCAAGCTGCTATGGATGGAAGCTGGGCTGCTGAGCAAAACACGGCATATGGAAGAAGGAAAGAAAGAAATCCCCCAGGGAGAGGTAATCCTCTGGAGGGAAGGATCCAACCCTGAAGCTTGTTCTATCTCTGCCTACCTCACCCCTAAATCTGGAGCTCCAGCAGATCAAGGGAGCAGGGACCAAGGACCACTCTGGAAGACTAGGAGGATGGAGGAGGAGGATGTACCTGGATGTTGATGGTGTCCTTCTCTGTGCCCAGGGTGAAGACGGAGCGAAGGGCAGCTCGCAAGAGGTGGGTCTCTAGGTCTCGCTCAAGGGCAGGTGTCATGGTGCTGGCAAGAGAGAGGATCTGGTATTAGACTGCGCAGTAC
>NW_020670746.1:0-1269 GCF_002925995.2 Terrapene triunguis | reverse complement strand
TACGCCCAGCCAGACAGCCGGGCGATTAGAAGATCCCAGCGGGACGCCCTGTGCATCCGGGAGGCTTTGAAAGCTAGGTTCCTGAGTGAGCAGGGCAACCTGTGACTTTTCAGTTTGTGTACAGAAAAGCTGAACCTGCCCCCGTTTCTTTACCCAGTTCATTTTGACTATCCTCTCCAGTTACATACCCCCTTCACCCCCTTCCCCTTCCCAAAAAATAAAATCAGTTCTATTTTGTTAATGAACACCGTTGTCTGTATTGCTGTTTTCGCGGGACTGTTTTAAACCGGGGACGCAGACTGTGGCGGGCGGCGGGTTTAGTGTTCTGATGCAAATGATGCTTCTAAACTCCTGGAATGACAGGCTCCGCACTGGTGGACTGGTTATTTCAATGGAGCCTGCCAGCACTCCTGGGGGGGACTGTGTGTATGTGTCGGCTATGTGACTTTCTGGCAGGGGGAGTAGGGTTACAGATCCCCTGCTGCGTGGATCTGTGAGCCAGGATAAGGACCGCTGCATAAGATCTGTAACTGCCCTCCCCCACCACAAAGTCACAGAGCAAACCCCCCCCCCCCCCCCCCGAACATGAAAACCATCTCCAAGACTGACCAGGGTAACCAGTGACCGCACTGTGTATGTGTCCTGATGCTGGACCTGACCCCGCCTCTGTACCCTGCTAAAGGTGACTGTCCTGTCCAATTACCAAGCCCCTTCCCCCCCTTCAGACAGACTCTCCTCCAAAAGAACAGGATGGAAACAGTAATGAACAGGAACAATATTTTATTATGAACCACTCATTAAACGTGGGGGCTGAAACTTGCACGGGGGCTTGTGTGAGGTGGGTAGGAAAGGACTTTTCAAATTTTGGGGAATGAGAGCATTCTAGTGCTAGAGCAGTCTGCAGGGGTGGAGTGAAAGTTTTAACGGCCCTTGCCGCCCCTCCTTCTTTGGACTTTGGGTGAGGGGGGTGTGGGACTTGGTGGCGGGGGAGGGCGGTTAGAGAAAGACTGCAGCGGGGCTCTCTCCTCCTGCCTCCAGTCCTGCAGAACATCCACAAGGCGCCGGAGCGTGTCCGTTTGCTCCCTCATTAGTCCAAGCAGCGTTTGAGTCGCCTGCTGGTCCTCCTGTCGCCACCTCTCCTCCCGTTCCATGTTTGCCCGGTGCATTTGGGACAAGTTCTCCCTCCACTGTGTCTGCTGGGCTGCCTGTGCTCGGGAGCATCCCATTAGTTCAGCAAACATGTCTTCCCGTGTCCTCTTCTTCCTCCTC
>NW_020670745.1:0-3924 GCF_002925995.2 Terrapene triunguis | reverse complement strand
AGTCTCTGTACACAGGAGAGCTGTTACCCTTCCCTTTATAGTTATGAGACGCCCCCCAAATCACAGATAGTGTTGGACGTTCGGTTCCACACTGGCTGTGATTTCTTCCTGGAGTTCTAGGAGAAAACAGAGTTAATAAGACACATGTACCTTTAGACATACTAGTGATTATATAAAAACTAACAATATGTTTCATTCCAAGAACAATTGTTAACCAGTTAACTCTGGGAAACTTTCCCGGGAGAGTGCATCAGCCACTTTGTTAGAAGCTCCCGAAATGTGTTGTATTTCAAAATCAAAATCTTGGAGAGCTAAACTCCACCGAAGAAGTTTTTTGTTATTTCCCTTGGCGGTATGAAGCCACTGTAGCGCAGCATGGTCTGTTTGTAGTTGGAAACGCCGTCCCCAAACATATGGGCGTAGCTTTTCCAGTGCGTACACAATGGCGTAGCATTCCTTTTCGCTGATTGACCAGTGGCTTTCCCTCTCAGACAGTTTCTTGCTGAGAAACACGACAGGATGGAATTCTTAATCCGGTCCTTCCTGCATTAAAACTGCTCCCACACCCCGCTCGGACGCATCTGTGGTTACTAGGAACGGTTTGTCAAAGTCTGGGGCCCTTAGCACAGGGTCAGACATGAGTGTTGCCTTAAGCTGGTTAAAGGCCTTTTGACACTCATCAGTCCACTGAACTGCATTTGGCTGTTTCTTTCTGGTTAGGTCTGTCAGCGGGGCAGCGATTTGGCTGTAGTGTGGTACAAATCGCCTATAATATCCGGCCAAGCCTAAGAAGGATTGGACCTGTTTCTTTGACTTTGGAACCGGCCACTTTTGGATAGCATCCACTTTGGCCTATAGCGGATTTATAGTTCCTCGACCCACCTGGTGCCCCAAATAAGTCACCCTGTTTTGGCCTATTTGACACTTTTTAGCCTTAACAGTTAGACCTGCCTGCCGGATGCGCTCGAAGATTTTTTCCAGGTGCTCCAGGTGTTCTGTCCATGAATCAGAAAAAATGGCCACATCATCGAGGTAGGCAACTGCAGATTCTCCCAATCCCGCTAAGAGACCATCTACAAGTCTTTGGAAGGTGGCGGGTGCATTTCGCAACCCGAAAGGGAGTACATTGAATTCATACACCCCTGCCTGGGTGACGAAGGCTGACCTTTCCTTAGCGGGTTCATCTAGTGGTACTTGCCAGTACCCTTTGGTTAAGTCTAAAGTAGAGATGAATTGGGCATGTCCCAATTTTTCCAATAGCTCATCTGTGCGTGGCATTGGATAGTTGTCAGGACGAGTTACAGCATTTAGCTTACGGTAGTCTACGCAAAAGCGTATTTCCCCATCTGGTTTGGGAACTAGAACCACTGGAGATGCCCATGCACTGGTAGAGGGGCGGATTATACCCATCTGTAGCATGTCCTGGATCTCCCTTTGTATAGCAGCTTGGGCATGAGGTGACTCCCGGTAGGGTGGGGTTCTAATTGGGTGAGCATTACCTGTGTCAATGGAGTGGTATGCCCGTTCGGTCCGTCTTGGAGTGGCTGAGAAAATTGGTGCAAAGCTTGTGCACAGCTCCTTGATCTGCTGTCGCTGCAGATGTCCCAGGGTCGTGGAGAGGTTCACCTCTTCCACGCCACCATTTCTTTTTCCTTCGTAGTAGACACCTGCAGGCCACTCCGCGTTATCTGTTTCCTGGGTTGTAAACTGGCAAACGTTTAATCCTCTGGAATAAAAGGGCTTAAGAGAATTAACATGGTATACCTTAGGCTTTATGTTGGAGGTGGGGGAGGCTATGAGATAGTTAACAGCTCCTAGGCTCTCCTGGACCGTGAATGGTCCTTCCCACGACGCTTCCATTTTATGGGCCTGGAGCGCCTTTAAGACCATGACTTGGTCTCCTGTACTTTGAAGGACTGTTCTCTGGAATGTTTATCATACCAGGCCTTTTGCTCTTCCTGAGCATCCTTTAGGTTTTCTTTAGCAAGGGCTAAAGAGTGTCAGAGGGTGCTTTGTAGGTTGCTTACAAAGTCTAGAATGTTAGTTCCTGGAGAAGGCGTAAACCCCTCTCATTGCTGCTTCACCAACTGTAATGGCTCCTTAACCTCGCGGCCATACACAAGTTCAAATGGTGAAAACCCTAAACTGGGATGTGGTACAGCCCTGTAGGCAAAAAGCAACTGCTGCAACACTAGGTCCCAATCATTGGAGTGTTCATTTACGAATTTACGTATCATGGCCCCCAAAGTTCCATTAAACCTCTCCACCAGACCATTGGTTTGATGGTGATGAGGGGTAGCAACCAAGTGATTCACCCCATGAGCTTCCCACAGGTTTTTCATGTTCCCTGCCAGGAAATTAGTTCCCGAATCTGTAAGGATGTCGGAGGGCCACCCTACCCTGGCAAAAATGTCTGCTAATGCCTGGCTCACACTTTTAGCCCTGGTGTTGCTTAAGGGTACAGCTTCCGGCCATCGGGTAGCAAAATCCATGAAAGTCAGTACGTACTGCTTTCTTCTGGGGGTCTTCTTTGGGAAAGGACCCAGAATATCCACAGCTACTCGCTGAAATGGGACCTCAATTATGGGTAGTGGTTGGAGAGGGGCTTTAACCTGGTCTTGGGGCTTTCCCACTCGTTGGCACACCTCACAAGACCGGACATAATTAGCAACGTCCTTGCCCATTCCCTCCCAGTGGAAGGACTTCCCCAACCGGTCTTTGGTTCTGTTCACCCCAGAATGGCCACTGGGATGATCATGGGCTAAGCTCAAGAGCTTTACCCGATACTTAGTGGGAACTACCAACTGTCTTTGAGGATGCCAGTCTTCCTGGTGCCCACCAGAAAGAGTCTCCTTGTATAAAAGTCCTTGTTCTACAACAAACCGGGATCGGTTAGAAGAGCTGAGAGGCGGTGGGGTGCTCCGCGCCGCCGCCCAAGCTTTCTGAAGGCTGTCATCTGCTTCCTGCTCGGTCTGGAACTGTTCCCTTGATGCTGGAGACATCAGTTCCTCCTTGGACTGTGGACTGGGGCTTGGTCCCTCTGGAAGCGATGCAGGTGCTGGGGCTGTTTCCATTGACTGTGAACCGCTGTCCGCTGGTGCACTATGTGGTATTTCAGGCTCTGGCTGAGCCTCTTGGGTAGGGTTATCTGCTGCTTCCGCCAGTTCAGGCTCGCTGATGCCCTCTGGCATTGGAGTTGTAGACGGGGTTGCAAGCGCTGGACTCAGTGCTGGCAATGGTTCTGGTGCTGGTTGTGTTGCCAGTTCCGGTTCTGGGACTGGCTTTGTCTGGGTCTCTGGGATTGGATCCACTACGGCTGTTGCAGTCGTTGGCAGGGGATCCGGTTCCACCACCTGTGTTTGGGTCTCCGGTAACACAGACGGGGCCCTGGTGGACGGCTCAGGAACAGGGATGGGGGTGAAAGCTTGCTTAGCCTGGCTGCGGGTGACTATTCCCACCCTCTTGGCTAGCTTCACATGGTTGGCCAAGTCTTCCCCCAGCAGCATGGGGATGGGATAATTGTCATAGACTGCAAAAGTCCACCTTCCTGCCCAGCCCTTGTACTGGACATGCAACTTGGCTGTAGGCAAGGTTACAGACTGTGACACGAAGGGTTGAATTGTCACTGTAGCCTCCGGGTTGATGAGTTTGGGGTCCACTAGGGATTGGTGGATAGTTGACACTTGTGCCCCAGTATCCCTCCAAGCGATAACCTTCTTTCCGCCCACTCTCAAGGTTTCCCTTCGCTCCGAGGGTATGAGAGAGGCATCTGGGTCTGGGGATCTTTGGTGTGATTGGGGTGTAATGAACTGTAATCGGTTGGGGTTCTTGGGGCAGTGAGCCTTTATATGCCCCAGTTCATTACATTTAAAACATTGCCCTGCTAAGGTATCACCGGGGCGATGTTGGTTGGTGGAGACTGGT
>NW_020670744.1:0-1075 GCF_002925995.2 Terrapene triunguis | reverse complement strand
CCCATACATTGGATTGGTTGTGACTTATTTGCCTGATTTGAAAAGAGACCAAAAGGACCTGAGTCTCCTCGCTGGCGATAGCCCCCTGCTCGGCCAATCAGCACTGAGACTCTGAGGGGTGGGAGGCTGAGAGGTCTCACCAGATGTCCCAAAGGACGGCCCAGGTCACCATCAGAGGGAATCACTCTCAAATCCAGCCCCACCTCTTTGTGAGGACCTCCCGCAATGAGAGCACCCCCCACCCCATCTACACTCCACACACACCCCTCCTTGGTAGAGGGAGGGAAGCCGGGGAAAGGGGAAAAAGAAGCAAGAGAAGAGGAGAAAGGAGGGAGGAAAGAGGAAAAGGGAAACCAAAAAGGATAAACCCCAATGTCCCCAGGGATTCTAAGCATCAAAGTCCTAGGCAGGAAATCAAATTCGGCCACCTTAAGCCAGTGTTTTCTGGGCCTAGACTGCTGCCTGCACCAGGGGGATCAGACTGAACAGGTTCCAAACCTCTCTGGGCCTCTTACCTTGGAAAAGGGAAGTTTGTTTTCGGCACAGTCAGTGGTAGGAAAGGAGAAAACTCCACAGAGGTTACTCCTCATGCTCACATCTGTGAATCCTACTTCTCTCTCATTCCTCGAGGAGAGACCTCGCGAAGGAGATTTGCGGCAGCAAAGCCGGGGGGGGGGGGTCTCAGACTGGCCTGGCCCTGCACCTCTGTCCTGCCCGGCTGATGTCAGGGTCTCTCTGTGAGGTCACCCCCTCCCCACCACCTTTGCCCAATAGGCCGAGTTCCTGCAACAGGCCTTTGTGATGTCACTGCCACCCCCACCCCTCCACTCCAAGCTGATGTCCTGCCCCTGGCCAGCCTCGTTGGGTGTTTGTTTCCCCTGGATCTAGGGTTGCCAACTTGCTGGCCCAACAAAACTGACCACCCTTGTCCCGCCCCATCAAAGATGGAATGCAAGGCTGAGTTCACTCACCAACCCCCTGAAACATCAGTGCCCCAGAGAAAACCGGACCCCAGCTCTTGGAACGAAATGCTGGAGATCTGAATGGGAAAGGGACTGTCTGAATTGTCAAGATG
>NW_020670743.1:0-1657 GCF_002925995.2 Terrapene triunguis | reverse complement strand
TTAGATAGGTTTTTTCCTCAAAAAGCATTTTATCAAAAAAATCTGATTTAAACAAAAAATCAAATTTTTAATTTTTTTTTTAAATAATTGATTTTTATCAACCCAGACAGCAAGGTTGGTCGCTGGAGCAAGGGAGGGGTCGGGGGTAAACTGCAAGTACATTAGGGTTGGGGAGGGGGTAAACAGGATCCCCCCCTGCCCACATAGAGTGGGTACCTACCTTCTCCCTGGTTCTAGCCCATTCTCTTAGTCTATCTCTGCACTGAGCTGCCCCTCCTCCAGTGTGATGAAGTGGGGATGTTCTTAATGTTTTCTCTGAATACCGTGTGGGTGCCTCAGTTTCCCCTATGCATTTCTTAAGTATCTCGGTGGTGGGATAAGGGGGTGTGGTTATTGCAGAGCCCTAGGCAGGTGTGATGCTGTCTGCACAGAGAATGGCTGACACCCTGTCGCCTGGCAACTGATGGCCTGGGCCCCTCCCCTGCAAGGTGCCAACTGAAGGTGTTGGAGAACAAAGATCATTTTTAAAAGTGAGAAGGCTAAGCCTTAAGCAGTGGGCGGGGGGGGGGGGAGCGGAGAGGAGTTAGTGCGCAGGGCCATGTCTGCTGTACTGCCCAGGTAGGTTGGAGACTGTGGGGATCAGTCGACATAGTATCCCCAGCCCAGGTGACGTGACAGCCAGTGGTGGATTTAGAGTTAGTGGGGGCCCCCTAGCCCTGTGCTCAGCTTCATTTTGGGGGCCCCTCCTTGGGACCCAGCCAAGAAAAGGAACATTCTCTCTTATCTCCCGCTCCCCATCCCCGTTTTTCATTCTTTTTTCTTCCTCCTCCTCCTATAAGTAAGAGCAAGTAAATGAAAATAAAGTGAGGTACCTTGATTGTTTTTGTAGTCTAACTTATTTTTCCACAGACCACTTGAAAATCGCTGAGGGTCTCAGCGGACCACTTAATGATCTTTCCAAATATTGTTTGTACCATTAGCTAACTATTGTAAAGCGCTTTGGATAAGAGCGCTTTATAAAAAAAAAAGGAAAAAAAGTTGGGGTGTGGGGTCTGGCCAGGGCTTAGGGTGTGGAAGCGGGCTCAGGGCTGGGGGTGCGGGGTCTGGGAGGGAGTTAGGGTGCAGGAGCGGGTTGGGGTGTGGGGTCTGGCCAGGAGTTAGGATGCAGGAGGGGGCTCAGGGTTGGGGCAGGAGGTTGGGGTGTGGAGCGCTTACCTGGAGCAGCTCCTGTTTGGTGCGAGGGGTGCAGGTGGGAATGTGTGTGTGTGTGTGCAGGAGCTCCCATTTGGTGCGAGGGGTGGGGGTGTGGATGGGGGGGTGCAGGAGTCAGGGCTGGGGTCGTGGGGGCATGTGAGGGGAGTGCAGGAGTCAGGGCTGGGGGTGTGGGCTGGGGTCGTGGGGGTGCTCCCAGCCCCCTGCCCTGAGCGGCTCACAGCAGGGGACTGGAGGGGGTATGCCTCAATTCCACCCCCTTCCCCAAGGCCCCGCCCCCACCTCGTCTCTGCCTCCTCCACCGAGCGGTGAGCGCACTGTGGCCCCGCTCCTCCCCCTCCCTCGTGCCGGCAAACAGCTGTTCGGCGGCGGGGGAAGCACTGGGAGGGGGAGGGGCGGGAACACAGCACGCTCAGGGGAAGAGGCGGGGGAGGGGGGAGCTTGG
>NW_020670742.1:0-7149 GCF_002925995.2 Terrapene triunguis | reverse complement strand
CCCCCCCCCCCCCCCCCGTTGGCACCCTCCTCCTCAGCCTGCAGCCTAGCGGGGAGGAGTGGTTGCTTTTTCCTTGCTTCCCCGTCCCCCACCCCAGGGGTGCCCTCCTCCCCTCTCTGTAGTCTCATAGGGGGGAGTGGTTACCCCCCCTCTCATTCTTTCCCATTTTCCCTGCTGGTTGCAATGGCGGGGGACTCTGCTCCTGCCCCTACCCCCGCCACTGGCCCTGCTCCCGCCATTGCCCATGCTCTTGCCCCTGCCCCACTTTCTTCCTCTGCCCTGTTGCCCCCGCCCGCCCCAGTGGCCAGCCCTTCGGCTGGCCCTGCCCTGGACACCGCCGCTGCCACGGCTGCCCCTTCCACCAGCAGGAAGGGCCAAGGGAGAAAGAAGGGCAAAGGCCCCGCCCGTGGAACCAAGCCTCCTGCGGGCGGGGCCGCAATCCCCGCCGCGGCCCCGACTCCGGCCGCGGCCCCTCCCTCTCCTGCTGTCCCTTCCATCAGCTCTGGAGGCGCTCCATCTTGGACCCCCAGAGCGTACGCCCAGGTGGCTGCCGCCACCCCGCGCGCCACCGCGCCATCCGCCCCGACCGCCGCCTCTGGACCCGTCCCCGGTGGCCTGGGCCCCTTCCCCTCGCTAACTAGGAGGCATGGAGTCCGTTGCCACCTGGTGCCTGCCTCGCCCCACATTGAGACCTACGTGCGGGCGTTGGCGAGGGTGGTGGGGCCCTCAGCCATCGTGGCGGCCTCCAAAATGTATGGGAAGGCCGTGTTCTTCCTGGCGTCGGAGGCCGCCGCGCAGGAGGCGGTGGAAATTGGCCTGACGGTAGGGGGCGTGTTTGTTCCTTTGGAACCCTTGGAGGATCTGGGCGTACGGGTGGTCTTGACCTCCGTCCCGCCCTACCTCCCCAACGCCGCCCTGTTGCCAGCCCTCTCCGCCCTGGGGAAGCCTATTTCAGTTATAAGCCCTCTTTCGTTGGGCTGTAAGGACCCCGTCCTCCGTCACATCCTGTCTTTCCGCCGGCAGGTCCAGCTCCAACTGCCGCCGGCGGCGGGTGTCGGAACGGCGCTCGAGGGGTCCTTCCTGGTGCCCCACCAAGGGGCCCGCTATCGGGTCCATTATTCGACGGGGGAGGCCCGGTGCTTTCTCTGCCGCGCGCCGGGACATGTCCGGAGGGACTGTCCCCTGGCCCGGCTTGGAGGAGCGTCCGGGACCCCCGGGGCCCGGGAGAGTGCCGGCCCTGTCATCGCCGGCGACCCTGGCGGTTCGGCCACTGCTGCTGCCGCCGTCCCTCCTCCTTCTGCCGCGTTCCCCGCTCTGGCCGCGGAGACGGCCGAGCGGGCGGGCCTTGCCGTCGCCGACCCTGGATCGGCGGGGCATGTGGAGGTGGGGGCGGGGCAGCTTCCACCGGCCGCGGGGTCGGGCCCGCCCCAGGGGGTGGGTTCGCCCTTGCCCTCTGGCCCTTCGCCCCTGCCGCCCCGAGCCCCGAAATTACTGCCCTTGCCCTCTGGCCCCGTCCCTGCTGACCGGCCCTCCACCTCCTCTTCCACCACAGAGGGCTGGGTGACCGTCCGGGGAAAGCGCAGCGCCCGCGGGTCGCGGGCTCTCTCCCTCCCCTCTGATGAGGAGGGAGAGCAGACCCTCCGAAAGATATTGCGGGGGGCCGATGTTGCTAGTGCTTCCATCGCGCCCCCGGACGGTACCCAGCAGGAGGCGCTGGCCATGGAAACTGTGGACGCCGTGGCAGCGGCTGGGGAAACTCCTGTCCCTATCGTTGAGCCCGCACCTGAGGAGGCTTCGGTAGCGGTTCTCCCGGCCCCTGCTCCAACCGAGTCCCCCGCCGCCGCCGATGTTGCCGAGGCGGCCTTTGTCTCCGTGACTAGCGGGGAGGTCGCCGGGGCCGAGGGGACCGCTTTTGCCTCCTTTTTTGATGAGATTGAGGCCCTGGGTTTGACCCCAGTTACCCAGGGGGAGGACAACCTTCCACCAGCGGGCCCCGATCCGAGCGCTGACTCAGTCCCGGGCCCCCCTCCTGCTCCCGGTCCTGTCGCCCCCGATTTAGTTTTGGGGGAACCCTTGGCCCTACCTGCCAGTCCGGCCGCGCCTGCCATCTCGTGCACAGCCGCCGAGCCCCTTGGGGTGACGGCTGTTGCTGAGCAGCCGGTTTCTACCCCCGATCCCGCCCCTTCCACACTTCCTACCCCTGAGGCCTCCCCAGTCCCTGCTGCCTCCGTCCCCTTGGCTGCAGACCCTAGCCAGGAGGAGCCGCAATCTAGCGGTTTGGCAGCAGGGGATGGGGAGCTTGTTCCTATCCTTGACCCTGTTCCCTCTCCTGCTGTCCCCGAGGTGTCTCTTCCTGCCACCTCTGGGTTCACCGCCGCCCCCGGGGTTGTCGCATTTTCGTTGCCTGCTGACGACCCTCGGGGGACGGCTTTCGTGTCTCCCCTTCCCGCCACTGTTGGGGCTGTGTTGTTCCCTCAGCCGCCCTCCCCTTTGCCGGGGACTGAGACGGGCGGCCCGGCGCAGCGGCGCCGGAGCTCGGCCCCTTGTTTGTCTGTGGGCCGCGAGGACCCTTCGGGGGCCCTGCCGGAGGATGGCAGCGGCTCGGCCGCTGCCTCCCCCTCTGCGCTGCGGGATGAGCTGCGCCTCTTTCTCTCGGATACCCGTGGTTCCCAGGGTAAGGTGCAGCTCGCCCTTCGGCGCTGGGGGGACTTCCATCTCGTCCTCCGGGCTCTGGAGGCACTTTTGGGGGAGGGGCGAGGGTCCGATCGGCGAGACATCGCGGCCTACCGGCGGGCCCGCAGGTTCCGCAACTCCTTGTTGACCTACGGGGTCGAAAATGGAATCTTGCGGGGCCCGCTGGAGGCTGTCGATCCCTCTGCCTGTGAGGATTTGCCCCAGCCCTCGATATGACAGTCACCACCTTTGCATCGTTGAATGCCCGGGGCTGTAGGGTGGGTCTCCGCAGGTGCCAGGTGCTCTCCTTCCTTCGGGAGGGGGGGTACTCTGTGATTTTCCTGCAGGAGACCCACACGGCTCCGGCCCTCGAGGCTAGCTGGCGGCTGGAGTGGGGAGACGGGGTTTATTTTAGCCACCTCAGCGCCCACTCGGCTGGGGTGGCCACCCTGTTCTCCCCGGGGCTGCGGCCTGAGGTGCTAGGGGTTGCCGAGGTAGTGCCAGGCCGCCTACTGCACGTCCGGGCCCGTGTGGAAGGGCTGGTTCTGAATTTGGTCAACGTTTATGCCCCGAACAAGGGCCCGGACCGTGTGCCTTTCTTTCAGAGGGCGGCGGCCTTCCTCCGCACTCTGGATCCTTGCGAGTGCCTGGTCCTGGGCGGGGACTTTAACACCACCCTCGAGGACCGGGACCGCTCCGGGATTGAGTCTTCCCAGGCGGCCGCGGGCGTCCTCAGGGAGATTGTAGACCATCACTCCCTGGTGGACGTCTGGCGCGACCACCACCCGGACGACGATACCACCTTCACCTATGTCCAGGTGGAGGATGACCGGTCGCACCACTCCCGGTTGGACCGGATTTATTTGTCCCGCCTTCATCTGGCACGGGCCCATGCCTCCAGCGTCCGGCCGGCCCCGTTCTCGGATCACCATTTGGTGTCCGTGACGGCCTCTCTCAGTTCCGAGCGGCCAGGGCCGGCCTATTGGCATTTTAATAATAGTTTGCTGGAGGACGTGGACTTCGTGGCTACCTTCCGGGAGTTCTGGCTGACCTGGCGGGAGCAGCGGCGCGCCTTTCCCTCGGCGCGGCGGTGGTGGGATGTGGGGAAGGTCCACGCACGGCTCTTCTGCCGGAACTACGCCCGGGGCGCCAGCCGGCGGAGGAGTGCGCTGATGGGGCAGTTGGAGCGGGAGGTCTTGGAGCTGGAGAGGCGTCTGGCCGCCAGCCCCGAGGATCCACCCCTCTGTGAGGCGTACCGGGAGAAGCGGGAGGAGCTCCGGGCCCTGGAAGACCACCGGGCCCGGGGCGCGTTCGTTCGATCCCGCATCCGTCTCCTTCGGGAGATGGATCGCGGCTCCCGCTTCTTCTATGCCCTGGAGAAAAGGAGGGGGGCCAAAAAGCATGTCACCTGCCTCCTGGCGGAGGACGGCTCCCCCCTCACGGATCCGGAGGAGATGCGTGGAAGGGCCAGGGCCTTCTATGCCGCTCTTTTTTCCCCGGATCCGACCGACGCCGAGGCCCACAGGGTGCTCTGGACCGGGCTCCCGACGGTCAGCGAGGGCGACCGAGACCGGCTGGAGTTGCCTCTCTCCTTGGCCGAGTTCTCGGAAGCCCTCCGGCTCATGCCTACCAACAAATCGCCGGGCATGGACGGGCTGACCGTGGAGTTCTACCGCGTGTTCTGGGATGTCCTCGGCCCAGACCTCGTCATCGTCTGGGCTGAGTCCTTGCTAAGCGGGGTCCTCCCTCTTTCGTGCCGGCGAGCTGTGCTCGCCCTGTTGCCGAAGAAGGGGGACCTTCGCGATTTACGGAATTGGCGTCCCCTCTCGCTCCTCAGCACGGACTATAAGGTCGTAGCGAAGGCTATCTCGCTGCGACTGGGGTCCGTGCTGGCGGACGTGGTCCATCCCGACCAGACCTACACCGTCCCGGGCCGGAGCATCTTTAATAACCTATACCTGGTCCGTGACCTTTTAGAGCTGGGGCGTAGGGATGGTCTGTCGTTCGCCCTCCTGTCCCTGGACCAGGAGAAGGCGTTCGACAGGATGGACCACGGGTATCTCCTGGGCACCCTGCGGGCTTTCGGCTTCGGGCCCCAGTTTGTAGGCTTTCTCCGGGTGCTGTACGCTGAAGCGGAGTGTTTGGTCCGGCTCAACTGGGCCCTGACCGAGCCGGTCAGCTTCGGGCGGGGAGTGCGTCAAGGGTGCCCCCTCTCGGGCCAGCTGTACGCTCTGGCGATCGAGCCCTTCCTCTGCCTCCTCCGTCGGAGGATGGCGGGGTTGGTGCTTCGGGAGCCGGAGATGCGGCTGGTCCTGTCGGCGTACGCCGACGACGTGCTCCTCGTGGTCCAGGACCCAGAAGATCTGGTGCGGGTGGAGGCCTGCCAAGCCGTTTATTCGGCGGCCTCCTCCGCCCGGGTTAACTGGGTCAAAAGCTCGGGCCTGGTGGTCGGGGACGGGTGGCAGGCCAGCTCCCTCCCGCCCGCGCTTCAAGCCATCCGGTGGAGCGCGGGTCCGCTGCTCTATCTTGGCGTTTATCTTTCCGCCACGCATCCTTCTCCGACGGAGAACTGGCAGGATTTAGTGGCCAGAGTGAGTGGGCGGTTGCGGAAATGGACTGGACTGCTCCGGTGTCTCTCCCTGCGTGGGAGGGCGCTGGTGCTGAACCAGCTCATTCTCTCCATGCTCTGGCACCGACTCAACACCCTGAGCCCGGACCCGGAGATCCTGGCCAGGCTCCAGAGGATGGCCCTGGAGTTTTTCTGGCCAGGACTGCACTGGGTCGCTGCAGGGGTTCTGAGTCTCCCCCTGGAGGAGGGGGGACAGGACCTGGTCTGCCTTCGTAGCCAGGTCCATGTCTTCCGCCTCCAGGCCCTGCAGCGGCTCCTTTATGGTGCAGGTAGTCCGGCATGGAGCACGTTAGCGCATGCCTTCCTCCGCCGCCTCCGAGGACTCCGATACGACCGGCAGCTCTTTTTCCTTCACCCGAGAAGTCTTCCGCGAGACCTCTCGGAGCTGCTGGTCTTCTACCAGGACCTTCTCCGGACCTGGAAGCTTTTTTCAGCGACCAGGTCCACTGTGGCCACCGAGGGCGCGGATCTCCTCGCGGAGCCCCTGCTGCACAATCCCGATCTCCGTGTGCAGGTGGCGGAGTCTCCCTCGGTGAGACGGAGGTTGGTCCTGGCAGGAACCACCAGGGTCGGAGACCTCCTGGACTACGCCAGAGGGGACTGGGTGGATCCCCGTGCGCTTGGTCGGCGCATGGGGCTCTCCACCCTTACAACCCCTCTGCGTGTACTCCAGGAGGTGGGCGCTGCATTGTCTCCTCCCTCTCTTGAATTCCTGTGGAAGGCCCTACGGGAGGGCGTTCCCCGCCCACCCCTCACCCCAGGCCCTCCGGATCTTTTCATTGGGCCCCTGTTCCGTGAGCCCCCCCGGCTCCCCCGATCCCATAACCCGAACCGGCTGCACGCATTGCAGCCGGTCCGGTTTCGAACCGCGCCTAGAGACCACCTGTACACGCTCGTGCTCCACACGTTACATTTTCTTACCCTCGTGTCCCGCCCCGATACCAAATGGCGGGACTATCTACTACCTGTGGAGGGTGAGAAACCCCGGTGGGCCAGTCTTTACTCCACCTTGGTTCCACGGCCCGCCGGGGATATTGGATGGCGGCTCCTTCACGGAGCCGTGAGCACGGGCGTGTACTTAGCGCGGTTCACTCCCATTCCCGAGGCCTGCCCATTTTGCGGCCTACGGGAGACCCTGGCGCACGCATACCTCGAGTGCGCCAGGCTGCAGCCCCTGTTTCGGCTCCTCCAGAACCTCTTGTTGAGGTTCTGGCTGCACTTTTCCCCGCACCTGTTTATTTATGCACACCCTATCCGTGGCCCCACGAAGTCGCGGGACCTCCTCGTCAACCTCTTCCTGGCCCTAGCTAAACTCACCATCTATAATACCAGGGAGACGATGTTGAACGAGGGGGTGCTCTGCGACTGTGGGGCCTACTTTCGTAATTTTTTGGTTTCACGTCTCCGGGCGGAGTTCCACTGGGCAGCATCCGCTGGCTCCCTTACCACCTTTGAGGAGCAGTGGGCGCTGTCCGGGGTTCTTTGCTCGGTGTCCCCATTTGGTTCCCTGATTTTGAACCTTTAATTGTCACCTCACTCCCTGTTTTTTTATTAGTTGTCCCAAGGAATTACTTGGTTTCTGGGTCCAGTGGTCCCTCCCGCTAGGTTGGGGGAGGGGCCTTTAGCAGTGGGCGGGTAAGCCCGCCCACTTCCCGGTTAACCAATATGGATTCACTACACGGCCCCCCCCTCAAGGCTGGTTCCCGTGCAGCGGGGCCAGCCCGTTCCATACCCCCCAGTCGAGAGAGGAAATCAGCATTTGCATGCTTCTTACCCGCTCTATGGCGGACCGTGAAGGCGAATGGCTGGAGGGCCAGGTACCATCGTTGCACCCGCATATTGTGGTT